>NW_020622381.1:20852262-20869120 GCF_003573695.1 Papaver somniferum
TTAAAAATAAAGAAAACTTATTACAAAATTGACTTCAAGATATGAGAAAATAACCAAGACATTGATTCCACTATTACACATGAATTAATGATGGTCAATAATCCAAAACTCTAATTATCTTTTAAGTCCTTTATATCTTAACTCACTAATAATCAAGCAAATTCTCAAACATCAATTGTATCCCTTAAGCATAGATTATCTAAACAAAGCATAACCTATCTAATTGAATCACAACTGATTAGGAAAATTACGCAAACAATTTAAAACTCTACAAAAGCAGTGATTGAGTGAATTATAATTAAATATTAGAGAAAATGTAATAGTTACCAAATTATTCATGCGTAATAGATTCCTCATTGCCTTGGTTGTGAGAGAATTAGCACATCATCATGTTGGAAACACGCTCGAAATTCATTATTATTGCTCAAAAATGGTTTACAAATGATGAAAAGGGAGAAATATAATGAAAACCGGGTTTGTAACAGTTATATGTGTTACAAACCAGAACGACACACAGTATGTGTCACTGATACTGTAGCAAATAAGTCTGCCTCTGATGTACGACCCTCGGTTGTATGTCGTTATCACTGTAGAAAAACGACTGTCTTTGCTGGTCTGTTCTTCGTGTTCTTCAGCTATGCAGCTGCAGAAATGGTGACTCTCTGCCGCTTGATTTTTCGACTCTGTGGTGCTCTATTCCTCTCCCAAACTCTCCGTGCCCCTTTATGAAACACCAGCACCCTTTATATAGCCTGTAGCACCAAGAAATCTCGTTATAACTCAAGATAATTCTCTCTTAACTCGGCCTTGATGAAAAATATTTTGGGAATATTTTCTTCCCTGATTTAGCTTCTCACGCTGTTTCCCCATGCCAAATTACTCTCAACGCATCCAATCATTGTCCAGAAGTGTTCCAACATGCAGCAGCCACGCGAAAATCTCTTGGTCACTCAATCAGGACTCGGAATGGAAAACCAACCCGTGATGCTCTGATTTCATATCTTGGGTTATCTAGCCAAATTTGATTGAAAAAAACACCCATACCAGCTTTGTTATGACAAATCACATCTACCCATGAAGTTTCAGGGATTGAATCTCACTAAATCACGTCCAAACATCCGATTGAAAATCAACCAATTCTCTTCACCATGTTCCCGCCAAAATAAAATTCTGAATTTGTTAAAGAAGGTCACCCCTTATCCAGTGGTCGCCCCTTATCCGTTGCTGGAGTCCGAATAACATATGTCCTCCGGGGTGCCTTTAACAACTTTTTGAGCCGAGTTTTCCATCAATATTTATTTCCAAAAAATACCTACAAACACACAAAAAACCATAATAAGGACGAAAACAAGTACTAACAATACGAAACATTGAGGACAAATTAGACACATAAATGCGTCTATCAAATACCCCCAAACTTATTATTTGCTAGTCCTCGAGCAAAACTAAAAAAATAAACAAAATCGAGTTAATCTCTGGAGGGTTTACCAGAGGTGTACCCACAAAACCATTACTCCAGACCCTATCTGTCTACGCAGAACCTTGGAAGGCACTAAAGAATCTCCTTGGTTGGCATACAATCACTGACTACAGGAGGAAGTACCCTGATGCGAAATTCCAATTGTTGTACACGAGTTTGCACTCAAGCATACTAAAATTCATATAAAGTGACAGAGCTCTACTCAGATAGTTTCTGGACATCATAACCGGAGTCAACCAATCACATGGAAATATTAAGAAGATGGATAAAGAAAAAGATGGTTTAAAGTGAACGGTGTTTCCCATATCTGTCTGAAGGCCTCTGCCAGGATGAACCTATCCTAATGGACTGAGATACCGGTCAGACTAATATCAACACAACTGGCATATACAAGGGGACCAGCGGTCGATAATCCTAACTCTAGGTCAACACAACTGGCATATACAAGGGCACCAGTGGTCGACTTTATTGAATTTATTCCGGTTGGTCTGATGGTCTGGTTTTAATTTTTTTTATTTTTTTATTTTTTTGGTATCTCAATCACCCTATTTCACTTAAAAAATCGTGTGCCCCACCAAATCACTTAAAAAATAAAAACAGAAGGATTAGGATTCAAGGAGATATGGCGAAACTACCATGTTTTTTTCTAATTCTAACACCTGAGCTCTGTGGTTTTATGAATAGACTCTTTAGATGTTTCCATCTAATCAGATTGGTTCCTCAACTCCTACAACCAAGATGTTTCCATCCACTTAGATAGGTTAGTGCTATCCTTAATAGACATAAATTTCTAGGCTCTGGAGTTTATTTATACTGCAACTAAAAAGTTTCTCCCATACCTCCAAACTTAAATCTGACATTGTCCTCAATGTTCTAAAGATAAAATTAAAAGCATGAACAAGGAGAAACTGTTACCACTTGAAGAAAAAGAGTCAAGGAAAGATATTATCGTGTTGCATGAGCATGGGTTGCCTCCCAAGAAGTGCTAAGTTTAAATTCTTCAGCCAGACATTCGAAGAATTAGTCACCTCGTAGAACCATATAGCAGTAGCCGAAATAATTGTGGGTCATCTGGATCAAAAAGTGTTACCCACAAGAAGAGGAAACTGCAACATACCAAGAAGATACTGAACACACCCTTTCTTAAGACAACTACATCTAGTTGTGGTTCAGGTTCAGGCTCTATAAAAGGGTCTAAATAAAAAGCTTTCATCGGTTGGATTTCCTCAAAGCTAAGATCTGGTTCAGGCATTAGAGTCTGGAAAAACTCAACTAAGAACTTAGAAGCACATAACAACAACCTGAATAATTGAGGATCCTTTAAGTCAATTAGATTTGACTCACACAGCTGAACACAATTGAAGAGGTGGTCTTCCTTAAGAAAATGTGTCGACCCTATTCTCCTAAAGTAATTAGGTTCGGTCTCAAAACTTAATAACCGACACATCTGAAAATTATATGTTCCCACAATTGGAAGAAAATTTTTTGGTGGGAAAACAAAGTCAATCTTGGTATCATGGCCTGGGTTAACCACAACAACCAGAGGATGGGTTTCTAACACCTGAGATTCTTTTTGGACATTACTAGGTTCGGTAAAATGTGTATGGAGATAATCTTGTAAGATGGTTGATGCACAAATGTCAAGTCCTACACGAGGGAACTTTCTAATAGTTAAAGCACACGGAAAATTACCCCCAAACTTAGAGTTTTCTGTGTCTCTAGAAAGACTAGTCACAACTTCCCTAATTTCTAGGTCATCAGATTCCTGAAAATGGTCAATTGATTCTTGTAAGTCTGGTTCATCCTCGCTCATCTCTACGAGTTTACGGTCTTCTAAGATTAGTGTTTCTAAATCGCTAGACTCTAAAACATCATTCTCCGGGTAAACTCTTTCCTCTAAACCATCATCACAATCATATAAAGGATTACCAGCGAAAGTTTCTAGTAAAGGCTCATTAACTAAGATGTTAATCATAGTTACTTCCTCCGATTCACTGATAGGCACATCAAATAATAGATTATCCAACATACTGCAGGCTAAAGGATCATGAACTACATCGTCTAAAACGGTGGTATCTCTAGTCAAATCCTCATCCTTTTGAATAGGTGAATAATTATTAAAATTATTTGGATTTGTACTAGAAACAACACTATCATTATAAATCTCAATCGGAGTAACAAATTCGTGATCACTATGCCTACATATTTCATGTTCTTCATCAATACTATCCTCATCATAATCATCTTTATAATAACATGAAAAAGATCTAACCTCATCAAAACAAGTAGTGTTACCAATTCTAACCTCGTCATCTTGATTATGTGAATAAAAACTATCCTTATTTTCGAGGGTGGTATTTGGAAAACTACACTGGAAATAAAGACTATCCTGAGCAAGTTTTTCCACAATCCTATTTGTACTCTCAGTAAATTGCTTGAAGGTCTCTTCTATAGATATCTTAGTTGAACGCTCTACGGACTCTTCTGGGAGAAGAATATTATAAGTCTCTTTCATAAATAACTTCCGTGTTGACTCATTGAAACTCTTGAGAGACTCTTCTAGAGAAATAGAAGGATTGTTTTGCTCGTAAGACCTGTGGGTATATGGATAGTAATTGGGCTCACAATGGTATGAACCATAACCTTCAAAAGTTTCGCGTTCCCAATTACTATTCACACTATGGTCATAAAAAGGATAATGTCCAAGCTGCTCAGTCGGATAGTCATTGTATTGGCTATTATAATACCAGTTCGACATCCTAACCGCAAGGGAATTCTAAACAAACACAAAGAAGGATGACTCGACCACAACAAGCCTATTTTATCTAGCAAACAAAAAGCATGATGGCTCCACTTAGATTGTTTCTAGACCAACTTCTATTCTTTCGAAAGGGAATTCGTTACAATTTAAGCAAACCCCTCTGGAATCAATCTGAGTCAAAGTAAGTTGAATAGAGGCGAGGGAAGATGCGTGGAGCTTTGATACCCAAGGCCTCACCGCATTACAAGGCGGAGCAGTCACGCATTCAACTCACAGAAACCATCATGAACTTCGAAGTATGCTTAAAAGAGTAACCAATATTTTTCGAATGACTTTCCTACTAAGCTCGTTACCCTATCAGTCTCGTTCTAGTCAAAATTTGAGGCTTAGGTTCGCGTTTGGTTTCGTTTTCCTAAGGCGGGCAAGAAGAGAACGGTGATGAAATCCGAACCCTTATCTTGTATGGCCAGGCCTTGCCCTTTACTAGGAAATTAAAACAACCGTATTCTATTCCTCAACATATATGCATACAAAATCATCCAGTAAACCCGCTGACAGGGGATTCGCGGGTGTTTAAAATTCTTACCTCCCGTTCCAGACGGGGGATGAACCGTTGAAGTCGACTCGGGACACGACTACTATGTCATGTACGAACCCGAGGGGCCGAGGCGATATTGTAATCGCCGTCCTTCTCTGCACACAGTTTATTTAAAACTACCCTTCCGTCGGGTTTTTAAAAATATAATAAAGTCCAATGTCCAAAAATAAAGTCCAAAAAGAAAAAAGGTCCAAAAATAAAAGATTACAGAAATAAAAACCTTAATTACAGTTTCTAAAAAAAATAAAAAAAAATTATTTACAAAATCTTCTTCTTCATTCCTTTTGGATTTCTCTATTCTTTCCTTTTTGGGCTTTGCCTTTCTTTTCAACACTTTCTCCCTTTTCTTTAGCTTAGCTCCAAATCTGAAACCAAATAAGAAATACCAAAACGCATAAAAAAGAACAAAAATAATAAAAAGAAAAAGAAAACCTAAAAACAAATCTATAAAAAAATCAGCGTCGGCGGCGCCAAAAATTGATGTGATTTCAATAATGTTGTAGTAATAAGGTTCGTTGAGGCTTGTGAAAGCAATGGATTTTTAGACTTATAAAACTTAAAAATAAAGAAAACTTATTACAAAATTGACTTCAAGATATGAGAAAATAACCAAGACATTGATTCCACTATTACACATGAATTAATGATGGTCAATAATCCAAAACTCTAATTATCTTTTAAGTCCTTTATATCTTAACTCACTAATAATCAAGCAAATTCTCAAACATCAATTGTATCCCTTAAGCATAGATTATCTAAACAAAGCATAACCTATCTAATTGAATCACAACTGATTAGGAAAATTACTCAAACAATTTAAAACTCTGCAAAAGCAGTGATTGAGTGAATTATAATTAAATATTAGAGAAAATAAAATAGTTACCAATTATTCATTTGTAAATAGCTTCCTCATTGCCTTGGTTGTGGGAGAATTAGCTGCTCATCATGTTGGAAACACGCTCAAAAATCATTATTATTGCTCAAACGGTGTTTACAAATGATGAAAATGGAGAAATAATTCAAAATCGGGTTTTTAACAATTATATTTGTTATAAACCAAAAAAAAACGATACAGAGGATGTGTCATTGTTACTGTTTCTCTAAGACCCACGACTCTGTGTCGCAAACGCTGTATCAAATAAGTCTGCCTCTGATGTACGACCCTCGGCTGTGAGTCGTTGTTACTGTTGGAAAACGACGGTCTTGAATGGTCCGTTCTTCGTGTTCTTCAATGGCAGCAGCAGCAGCAGGTCTCTCTGCAACTTGGTGTTTCGACTCTGTGGTGGTCTATTTCTCTCCCAAACTCTCTATGTCGCGCTATGTGTCCCCTTCACTCTATATATCGACTTCAGAAGCTCAAATACTCGACCATTACTCCATATAATTCCCGTATCTTCTCCATTGAATGGAAATATCTTCCACGGGATAATTTCCATTTTTGATATTATCACGCTGTTTCCTGGCCATATACACACTCCAACACGTTCGAAATATATTCAGAAGGAGTCCAACTCACTCCAGATATACGCTAGACACAAGAAATCACGTGAATATTTGTCCAGCGTGATGTGATCCCCTGTTTCCTTATTGCGAGCTACCCAACCAAACTGGGCCGAAACCAACACCTTTACTATTCCTGTCTCGTCCATAGGAACATGTTCTATAAATTCCATCCTTTTAGTCTCACTGTAACATGCTCAAATCGCAAACCCTTATTACGGCAGCTCAAAGTTATTTTTCCCGCAAATTTCATCGTTCAAATGAGGAAGAAAGGGTTGCCCCCCTATCCGTCTGTGGAGTGTAAATAACAGATGTCCAGTTAGGGTGCCCCTTATAAACTGAGGTGTCCCTTATCAAGGCAGGGGGGTCCGAATAACACGTGTCCTCCGGGTGTCAAAATCAACTTTTCGAGCCGAATTTTCCAAAAATGTTTATTTCCAAAAAATACCTACAAACACAGAAAACACCATAATAAGGACGAAAACGAGTATTAACAATACGAAACATTGAGGACAAATTAGGCACATAAATGCGTCTATCATGCTTCCTTTAAACAAATGTAAACATTGCTTCTTAGGATGAAATCTTCACCTTTATCCATACACATAATCACAATAGCATTCATACAATTATGTCGATGTCATATATTTACGAAGTTCAAAAGACAAACGTTATACTTCGTATTCTGATTCCTTAATACTATGATCATGCGATCATGTCTCACTACTAGAGTATAATCATTCACAGCTTCGCAGTTATATTTTCAATATAACACGACTTGAAAGATACATTAGGAATGAAACAGTTCAAGTCAATATTACTAAGCTCAAGAAGAAGGATGATGTCGTCGTTGTAGCTTGTTACTTCTTCACATTATTCAGGTCTTCGAGTAATACTTGTATGTCTCATAATCCTAGACTTTCTAGTCTAACCTATACGAAGTTGTCTCTAGTTACATAATCAAGCGACTCTTAGATGAGTTTTGATTCACTAAAATATGACAACCAAACTTGACATACCAACGCTTGGTGGGTTCAACCGATCTATGCTCTAACAAGACTAATTAAGGAACCAGATGCCCTTTGGGTCAAAACTATGGGCTCTAGATATTTCAGTTTTAAACGACCCTTACAAGATAAAGCAAAAACAAATGGCTCTTAGACATGGAACTGCATAAGCCAAGGTTTAGAACATATCCATAAATACAGTGTTTAAGAAATCGGAAATGGGCATGATATTAGTATATGGAATGACAAATGGGTACCTGAACTAAAGAAACCTTAGAAAATTATAGGTTTCCACAAAATAACCATCTTATGTTAGTCTCTGACCTGATTGATTTTGAAAGCAAGACTTGGAATCTTGACATCATAAACTCGAATTTCTCTAATAATGTAGCCTCTAAGATTCAGAACATTTATCTCTTCGAAGACCAAAATCACATGCTTAAGAAAGATCAACTAAGATGGACATTAATTAAGTCAGGAGATTACAGAGTAAAATCCTTATATGATATAAATTGAATGAAACTGGCACTGATATAGTTAGTCTTAATTTTCCTAATTCTTTTTGGATTGCTTTATGGAAATTAGACATTTCTCAGAGAATTAAACTTTTTATATGGAAATGTATTCAGAATGTTTTATCTTTTAATTCCAAAATGCATGGAAAGGTAAAACAAGTTGAATGTTATTGTACTTGTGTAAAACTGAGATAGAAACTACTGAACATCTTTTACTACATCGTCCTTATGCCAAAAAGGTATGGAACTCAGCTCCAAACCCCATCTCCATAAATATAGATTCACTCTAGTACCTTATTGGGCATATGTAAAGATTGGATTAAGAACCCTAAGAAAGAAATTTATTTAAAATTAATGCTTACTAAGATGTGGTTTATCTGGAAAGAAAGGTGCAACATGGTTTTTGAAAACAAGTCAACAACTCATAATATTTTAGTTATAGAAATACAAGGATATATTTCTTTCCGTTCAAAGAAGATCACTGTGCAGAACAAACCCAAGAAACAAAATAAGTAATCTTCAACACATGTTTGGCAGGCACCTATAAAAGACACTCTCAAAATTAATGTTAATGCATCTTGGATTTCTGATACTTTACCTTCTAATTTTGCTATAATTCTGAAAAATTAATACAGGCAACTCAGGAAAAGGAAAAGCAGGGAAGTCAACAACTTCAAGCCTACAAGAAGTAGAGGCTTTAGGAGTGCTACAAGCTACTATCTGGGCGAAAGAGAAAGGTCTGGAAAACTTCAGCGTAGATGGAGACTGCGAAAGTATGTATAAATACTTCCAACGAAAGAAAGTTGAAATTTCTTGGCAATCTAAAGCTTATCTGGATAAAGCTAACAGACTAGTTCAATTGTACATCAATTTTTGGGGTTTTTATTATCTAATATAAGAAAACCTGCCTGTGGATTGATATTCGATAATGCTACTTCTTTTGTTCCTCATACTCACTTTGAGTTTTAGTTTGCGTAATGAAATACCTTATTCACGGAAAAAAAAATCATTATATTTCTTGACTAATAATATTAACTTTATAAGAGGGTTCCATGAAATTGCTAACACACTAGAAAGCAAACGGAGAGACAAAAGATGGACCAAGGAAAGGTGCTTGCTTCACCCATTCTCTTCTTCCTTATAAAAATTCTCAAAAAAACAAAAGAATAAAAAAATAATTAATGTAACAATTAAAAACTAACGTACGAAAGAAAATAAAACATAGTTAATATTATAGATTAAGTATTTTCGCTTTTATGCTTCTACAAATCCTTACATGAAAGTCAATAACACCCCATTTCTCACTAACCTCCATCCGGTTGGGCGCGTCGGTCGAATCAAAAGATTGGGAAGTACGTCGGGTTTTGATTAAAATTTGATTCTGTATGAAAACAAGGTGCAAATGAAGAGGTACATAATTGAGCAAGTTATTCATCACTGATCAAAATAGTACTATTTAGAAGCCCAATGGAGAAACATCCTTTGAAGATAAGAAGATGATGGAATTGATTTTATCATGCAGTTATATCCTTTGCTTCTTGCTTCTTCATATCCAAACTACTTTAGCTCAAGAAGGTATGTATGTTGTTCGTATTGTTTTTGTTCAAATGAATTTCTTTTTGTAATGTAAGTTTCATTCCCATTTTCACAACCACTGGATGGGCTTCGAGATCTTCGCAGTACCCATCCCAAGCAAAAATTGATAACATGGGATTAAAACGAAATTAGTTTACTTTGTTAAATGGTGGTATAATTAAAGTTTAAACATCGAGTGTCTATTTTGATTTCCTCTGTAAATTGCAGGTTTTGTAAGTATAAATTGTTGTAGATCATCGAATGCTATTACAAATGATCCAAATACCAATATAAGTTGGATTTCAGATAACGATTCATTCCGAAACGGCTACGTGAAATGCAAAAGCATAAATTACAATCAAAATGCTCGAATATTTGAAAATACATTTGGGAACAAATGGTGTTACAATTTGACTACGACAAAGGGTAAAGATTATTTGATTAGAGGCACATTTCTAGATGGCCCTCTATTACGTTCCTCGAACGATACTTTCTTTAACATATCAATTGATGCAACATCAGTAGCCCAAGTTAATTCTTCCATCGACTCAGTAGAAGTCGAAAGCATTTTCCGGGCAACTGATCAGCATATAAACTTTTGTTTAGTATTAATTTTTTTTTTCTTTCATGTATTCTTTAAAAGTTTAGCAAACTTGAAATAGATCAACTTTTATGGGACATGAGAGTAATTTATACAACAATTAAAAATTAACAAATAAAAGTATACTCTCTTTTATAATTGATAATAATTTACAATATAGCCTATTATGTATGTGATTTTGTCAGGTGATTTTATTTAAGGTTTTGATATTAATCAGTAAAAGAGTTTGGTGTTTATGGGTTTCGAACTCAAATCACTGGTAGCAGTGTCCAATGACTTTAAATTGTACAATAACGACATCAATTGTAGTTCTATTAAGGATTTAATTAAGTTAAGTCGTAATCTAGAAGATATAAATAAAAGAGTCCAAGAACTTATATTAAACAGTTGGTTTCCGAGTCAGTTTGGGATTTACCAAAACCAAACAAAGATTAAAAGTCCTTATTCCTTAGGCTTACTCTTATGGGCTTACTCTTTAGGTTTAAAACCATCCAAGATTCAAGGCTCGACACGTCATCTTGAATTAACATCCAAGCATTATCGTGATAGATTAGAGCCGTTAAATTTTAAAATTTTAGAAAAAAATGATGGCCGAGGTTTAAAGCATCAAACGATTTGGCACAAAAGACATAACCATTAGATTTGGATAAAATTTAGAAGTGCCAAATGATTGGCATAAAAAGTAAATTTTCTAGCACCTAAACCATTTGGTGCCACAAACTTGAATCTAGATTCATTCAAGCAACTGCTTGAACACAATATAGAAGTGGGACTTTTCGCCACACTTCTGTCACCGTGGTTGAATCTTGAATGTTGGTACCCCATAACACTTTTGTCATCTACTCATTGAATTGTATTAGAGCAGGGGCTATAGAATGAGTGTTTTTAACACTTATTCACTGCCCATACCAATGAGAGACTAGCTGAATGAGGGATTTTGTGACTATGATGAGCAAATTTAAAGGTCTAAGCGGCTGATTTTCAGTCGTTTTCTTATTATCATTTATTAAAAAGATACAAGCGGCTAAACATTAATCGTTTCACTTTTTTTTTAAAGATTATTTTAATATTAAAACTTGTAAAGGGCCCATTTTAAGGAATTTTAAATTAATAAAACTCTGAACATATCCCAAATGGCTGATTTTCAGACGCCTAGTGAAGGTTTGTCGGCCACTCATTCAATTCAATGAGTGTGTGTGATTTGGGGAAAAAATGGGGACGTCAATTATCCGTAGTAACACTTAATTTGCTCAAATTCAGTGAGACTCATACATGTTGAATGAGAACCCTCACTCCATAGACGTTGTTCCAAGCAGTTAGATACATAGTTCCGTATGGCTTAAAGTAATGGGTTTGGTTCGGTGCGTTTTAAACCAGAATTTTTTGCCCCCTAGGGATATTTGTCTTTTAACACTTCTTAACCAAGCAGTTTAATTGGTAAGATTTCTTAGACAAATAGGAGGGTTCCATGAAATTGCACACACTATAAAACAAACAGAGAGACAAAAAATGGACCAAGGCAAGGGTCATTAGCTTGCTTCACCCATTCGCTTCTTCCTTATAAAAATTCTCACAAAAACAAAAGCATAAAATAAGAATTAAAAACTAACGAATAAAAATAAAACATACTATAGATTAAGTATTCTCTCTTTTATACTTCTGCAAATCCTTACATGAAAGTCAATAACACCCCATTTCTCACTAACCTCCGTCAGGTTGGGCGCGTCGGTCGAATCAAAAGATTGGGAAGTACGTCTGGTTTTGATTAAAATTTGATTCTGCATACCAATAAGGTTCAAATGGAGAGGTACATGATTGTGTAAGTTATCCATCACTGATCATAATTTAGAAGCCCAATGGAGAGACATCCTTTGAAGATAAGAAGATGATGGAATTGGTTTTATCACGTAGTTATTACCTTTGCTTCTTGCTTCTTCATATCCAAACTACTTTAGCTCAAGAAGGTACGTATGTTGTTCGTACTGTTTTTGTTCAAATAAATTTCTTTGTGTAGTGTAAATTTCATCATCTTCACAACCACTGGATGGGCTTCGAGATCTTCGTAGTACCCATCCCAAGCAAAAATTGATAACATGGGATTAAAACGAAATTAGTTTACTTGTTAGATGGTATAATTAAAGTTTAAACATCGAGTGTCTATTTTGATTTCCTCTGTAAATTGCAGGTTTTGTAAGTATAAATTGTTGTAGCTCATCGAATGCTATTACAAATGATCCAAATACCAATATAAGTTGGATTTCAGATAACGATTCATTCCGAAACGGCAACGGGAAATGCAAAAGCATAAATTACAATCAAAATGCTCGAATATTTGAAAATGCATTTGGGAACAAATGGTGTTACAATTTGACTACGACAAAGGGTAAAGATTATTTGATTAGAGGCACATTTCTAGATGGCCCTCTATTACGTTCCTCGAACGATACTTTCTTTAACATATCAACTGATGCAACATCAGTAGCCCAAGTTAATTCTTCCATCTTCTCGGTAGAAGTCGAAAGCATTTTCCGGGCAACTAATCAGCATATAAACTTTTGTTTAGTAAGGGGTAAAGGAAATGCTTACATTTCTAAGCTTGAACTAAGGCCCTTGAGTAATGACTTGGTTTATCTAAGCAGTGATCCATCAAAAGTTCTCAAGGTTGTTAAGAGGCTGGACTTGGGCAACAAACATGCAGTAGTTAGGTATCCAAATGATCAGAACGATCGAATATGGAAGGTTGATAAAGCGCAAAAAGATGGTACTCCGATATCGTCAAATGTCAAAGTTCGTAACAATGCCAAAACTTCCGTACCATTACAAGTATT
Organism: Papaver somniferum; assembly: GCF_003573695.1. Lineage (NCBI taxonomy): Eukaryota > Viridiplantae > Streptophyta > Magnoliopsida > Ranunculales > Papaveraceae > Papaver > Papaver somniferum. The sequence continues at coordinate 20,865,128 of NW_020622381.1, forward strand.
ACAAACTGCTTTAACTGATGATAAGCGACTACAGTTTGGGTTCGACAACATTGATACGGGTGATAACGAGTACGTGATTGCACTCTATTTTCTTGAGCTTGATGATTCCGTTGGTGTTGGGCAGAGGGTGTTTGATATTTACATCAATGGTGAACTGAAGTTCGAGAATTTTGATATATTAGGAGGTGAAGCCGGATCAAATTATAGAGAAATTGTTCTGAGGTTTACTGCAAACAAGTTCCTGAACGTGAACTTAATCAAGGTGTCCAATGGTTCTGAATTTGGTCCCATATGCAATGCCTATGAGGTTTTACAACTCCATTCTTGGGTTCAAGGAACTCTTCAAAACGATAGTAAGTTTTATCTCTTATTTTATGTCACAAATGTGCAGTTACTGGACTATGCTTAACCGGTAAATATGCACGGACTTTAATGCATGCGCTGTTGTGAGTATTTTTGATCTAATACCAGCAGCATCACAGCCAAAAATTTTAAACGAAACGCGGAAAACTTGCTAATGGTTCGGGGCCGGGTAAACATTAGCAGACTTTAGGGAACCTGTTTCAGGAATAGAATTGGAACCAATCAATAGGATTTTGGGGGGTTAAAAGCAGAACCAGAAATGCTAAGCTTATTCTTGTTTTCTGAACATTTTGCTTTACTTTGGTTTCAGTTGATGCAATTACTGAAGTGAAAGATGAATTGGTGGCTCAAAACCCAGAGAATGAGTTATGGGAAAGTTGGACTGGAGATCCATGTCTTCCTCTTCCTTGGGGAGGTCTTTTCTGCATACCTAACAACCAGGGTTCCTTCATCATCACTATCCTGTAAGTACAATTTTGTGGAATAAGAATGTTGGATTACCTGTTCAAATCTTCTGTTAGTGGGATTTTTATGTATTGTTTACTTTGCAGGGATCTATCATGGAAAAATCTTCAAGGATCACTACCTTCCAGTGTCACTAAACTGTCCAATTTGGAGAAACTGTATGAAACACCACTAGATTTTCTTTTTTCTATACTGTTTTTCAATGTAATTTTTCAATTTGGGTCCAAATTAACAATGTTGATGATCAAACTTCAGGGATGTTAGCCATAACGAATTTGTTGGGTCTATTCCTGACTCATTTTCATCGATGCCGCATTTAACAAGATTGTAAGTTTATGTTACTCCCGTTATAATTTGACTCACATTCTTAGGGTTGAACTTGGTCTAATACTTAGTTTTTGCGCTCTTTTAGGTATTTTGGATGCAACCCTCAGTTCAAAAATGTTCTTCCTTCCAGCTTAATGGATCGGTCAAATCTTACTACAGAGTATGAATCTATAGCTTGAAAGAGTAAATTGGTATTTGTTTATTGTATTTTGTCAAAGTTATTATAATCACAATTTTCTCATTTCAGCTCTGGAAAATGTGCTCAAGCCTCTAAACGTTCACTGTACTTCATAGGAACTGTTGCGAGTGGTGCTGTTTTTTTCAGTGTTGTGTTTGGTGCCCTCTTTCTGTGCTTTTACAGAAAACGGAGAAAGTCTCAAAGTAGAGTGGAAGAAGAGATCCAAATAACAAACGGTGAGATTACTTACAACTCTTTGCCATAAAGATAATTGGAAGTTTAATGAATATCTTATGGAAGCGTTGTAGAAGGCTATATTTCTTGTTGCTGAGTTCAGAACTTAGTTTCAGCGGTCCGAGATTACAGCGATTTAGTCCCGAAGTTTGTAATCTTAACCGGCAACAAGAACCATATTTCAGAATAAGAGCCTAAAATCTACGGCCCATACTCTTCAAAATTATATCTACTCACTTGTCAGAAAGCGGTGAACCTTCAGGGGAGTATGGGAAGTAGGTTAGAGAATGTAAACCAATACAGTGAGGGTATATCTTCTCTATATCTCTTGTTATAAAGAGTTTATCTTGTTTGAGTACAATCTGTGGCTTTATGGGCATATTTCAGTTAACTTACGTGTATGTCTTGTGACTACTGCTGAACTGATGAATGCCAAATAATGCAGATGTAATTTTTTCTATAGCCAGCATGGACAGCCTGTTTGTGAAGTCAATATTCATCGAACCTTTTAGTTTGGATTCAATTGAAACTGCCACGAGCAAGTACAAAACCATGATAGGTGAAGGAGGATTCGGATCTGTCTATCATGGTACTCTGCACAATGGTCAAGAAGTGGCTGTGAAGGTCCTGTCAGCAACCTCAACTCAAGGAACTCGTGAATTTGAAAATGAGGTAAAACAATATTGTTAAAGATCCTCCCTAGTAATCACCATCCTGTCTGATTTGTCTTTCTTTATTGTTGTTCTTCAAAAGAGTGATTTGTTGCATTTAGCCATTATCCAAAACTTTTTGGCGTAATATTTCAAGCATACTTTTTTGCTCACATTGATGTGCTTATGAATGTGGCTTATTAGTTAATCTTCAATTTTGTATAGCTAAATCTGCTATCATCTGTTCAACATGAGAATTTGGTTCCCCTTCTGGGCTATTGTTGCGAAAAAGATCAACAAATTCTGGTGTATCCCTTTATGTCCAACGGCTCTCTACAAGATCGCCTCTATGGTAATAACCTTTTCCTGATTTCGAGGTTTGTTGACGGATCTTAACTGTTGGTCTCTCTTACTTACAATCTTCTGCACTTATAGGGGAAGCAGCAAAAAGGAAAACTTTAGACTGGCAAACCAGACTCTCTGTAGCACTTGGTGCTGCACGAGGTACGTTAGTTAGAACATTTGGTAATAGATATCAAGAAACTTACTAAAAGGAAAATTTACTTGCACTCATCTAATCTGTTTTAACACGCTATTTGATCTTCTACCTCCACTTGGGGACCATATCCAAGGGATTAGCTTTTGTGCAGATGGTCATCAGATCCTTTATGTCGTCCTCATTAAGTCAAGTTGTTCTAAAACTGACTAGTAATTCTAATAGTTTATAACCAACATTAGAATTTGTGAGAACTATTCGTAAGGTGCATAACAGTCCAAATATAATGTGGAATCATTTACACTTCTGAATGAATCTGAATTTTGACAGCCAAATAAAATGTCAGATACAATTCTTAAGTTCTTCTGTTTCACTATCTTTAATCCTTTTTAGGTTTATTATATCTGCACACGTTTTCTGGTCGCGCTATCATACATAGAGATGTAAAATCGAGCAACATTCTTCTGGATCATACCATGACTGCTAAGGTCGCAGACTTTGGGTTTTCTAAATATGCTCCTCAAGAAGGGGATAGTAATGCTTCTCTGGAAGTAAGAGGAACAGCTGGGTATTTGGATCCTGAGTAAGTTTCAATATTTCTTTCTTATATGCAGCTTTGGATACTCAAATCCATCATCATGACCCTTCAGTTTCTTTAAGAATGCACCATATTTTGCTGAGAAGTTAAATCCTACCCTAGTTCGCCGCTTCTATTTATTTAAGAATATAGAGGACCGTACAATTGGTAAGTTGAAGAAGTAAACCACTTGAGTGGTATTACTTCATTTCTCAAACATGGGATGACAAATGTCTCGTGAAAACATCATCCAATATGTTGTTTTAACTTGTTAGAATTAGACGGTCTTTTCTGTTTTTGACTGACCAAAACGTGGCATTTACTTTGGTATGCAACTTGTTGATACGATTCATCAGATAAAATTTTGATGAAAACCGAAACCTCTTCTAACCATGGTTTATACTATCTTGAATTTGTTCATCTCAGGTACTACTCGACCCAGCATTTATCTGCAAAAAGTGATGTCTTCAGCTTTGGTGTGGTGCTCCTGGAGATCATAACCGGTCGGGAGCCACTGAATATACACAGACCACGCAGTGAATGGAGCTTAGTTGAATGGGTATGGTCTTATATGCTACTTTCTTCTCTCCCTTGTTAAATCATGGCCTAGGTATTCAGTTCATGCTATCCTACACCAAAGGTCTATGTAGAATCATTTGTGTTCAATAGTCATGTTTTCTCACTCTTCCTTGTGAAGTGGGGG
>NW_020622381.1:20869310-20883639 GCF_003573695.1 Papaver somniferum
GTGAAGTCAGCATCTGCATCCCCCACTGTTGTACCACCTGGAGGATCTAAATGGTTGCTCAAAGGATGATTTTTTTCATGAAGATCAAACATGTAAAAGCTCATGTTCCAAAAGATATTTAATCCCATCAAAAGTTATCTCAGACAGTTTACAGTGATACATATCTTTAGAAGGTTAAAAGGTTTAAGACGAGCTGATTTTCTGCAAAGAATCCGCATGGTGATAACAATATCCTCACAAAATAAACCTGCACTGTGTAAACATGCAGGCAAAACCATTAGTCCAGGAATCAAAAATAGAAGATTTGGTGGATCCAAGTATAAAAGCAGGGTATAATGCAGAAGCAATGTGGAGGGTGGTTGAAGTTGCAATAACTTGTCTTGAGCCCTTATCTGCTTACCGACCATGCATGTCAGTTATCACACGTGAGCTAGAGGATGCCCTAATTATAGAGATTAATGCATCTGAATACATGAAGTCCATTGACAGCTTTGGGGGATCTCATCGATGGTCTTTTGCAGACAAGAAGATTGTCCTTCCTGCTCCCACTACTCCATCTACAACAGAACCATCCCCTATCACCTCACAAGCTTTGGCTCCTCCAGAGCCAAGGTAGTAGATAGGTTTAAAGTGAGCATACAAAGCTAATATTTGTGTAATACACTCAACTTCATTGACATGTAAACTTAGGCAGGTGGATCTCATTATGACTTGCAGAAATAGTAAATTACTGAGCTATACTGCCAGAGAAACTATATAAATCGTTTTTAAATCTACAGCTGAAACAGGTTTTGCTGCCGTTCTTTAATTTTGTAATTTATCATTTGTTCTAGGGAGCTGGGACTTCACCTTAGAGAACCCCCACATAAAGAAACCGTGTTAACAAGGTCAAAGTTGCACTTGAAAGAAAAACAATATGTACATTTTTATTCAAAATCAGAATGATTCAATTAGAAATACACTCCTGAATCTTGACAGAAAATTGAGTACAAGTTCACAAAGTAGTTCATTCTATCAAAATTGATCCAGGACTTTCCTTGTCAGAACAGGGAAAAGGGGAGCTACCAAGTTACATGCCAATACTTGTTCAACCAGGCAGTATAAAACAAAAGAACAAAGAAAAATTATGCCATACATAAATATAAAGTTAACTTGGAAATCCCTACATTTTGACTGCAACATTCTGTGCAGAGCTTCTCTTAACAACACCTCTTCTGCACAACTCATTCAGTAACTCCAAGGCTTCATTAGCATAACCTTCATAAGCAATACCTTCAATGAGAATAGTATAAGTAGCTTCAGTAGGTTTACATCCCTTAGACACCATATAAGCCAAAAAATCTATAGCTCGAACAGTCTGACGTGCCTTGCAAAGCCCTAACATTACAGAATTGTACGTGATTGCATTTGGTCGGATTCCTATTCCTTCCAAATCATGAAAAAACTTAATTGATTCATCAACCTTCCCTTCTCTACTAAGCCCAGCCACTAGTGAAGAATACGTGATAATATCTGGTTGCAAACCTTTTTCCATCATCTCCTCCAAAAGCTCCAATGCACGTTCTGTGTTTCCCATCTTTGACAGCCCATCAATAACTGTATTATATGTTATCAACACTGGGGCACAACCTTTACTACCTAGTTGGTTAAGTAACTCAACTGCAACTTCTACCTTCCCATCCTTGCACAAAGCCGTAAGCAGCGTATTATAAGTCACAATATCAGGATAACACCCTCTAGAAACCATTATATCCAAATATTCGATTGCTCGATCCATTTTCTTTTCTTTGCAGAACCCATGCAACAATGGATTATAACTTAGTGAATTTGGAGTGCAACCATGTTCAGGCATTTTGTCTAATATATTGATGGCCCGACCTAATAAACCCTTCCTGCACAAGAAATTAATAAGAATATTGAACGTAACAACACTGGGAGAACATCCTTTTCGCAGCATATCTGACAGGAGTTTCTCTGCATCCATCCATCTTCCAGTACTACACATACTCCGAAGAATTATATTATGGGTGATGACATTAGGTTGACAACCATAGGATGGCATGTTATTTAAGAACTTGATAGCTTCATCCAACCTTCCTTCCTTGCAGATCCCATTGATGAGAACATTATAAGTAACGACATCAGGTTTACAACCTTTACTCCTCATTTCATCAATGAGTTTCATAGCTTGTCCAACCCCGCTCTCTCTACAAGTCGCTTCAATCAAAATCGTATATGTAATTACGTCAGGGTAACATTCCTTCTGCAGCTGAAGATCTAGCACTTCCATAGCTTGTCTCAACTTGCCACTATCACATAAACTTCTCAATATCGTATTATAAGTAACAACATCCGGAGGGACACTCATCCGATCCAAAACATTCAATGCGTTATCAATTTCACCCAATTTGCAGTACCCACTAATCAACACATTATAAGTTATAACATCTGGAATAGCCCCTGAATTCTCAAGAATTTCTAAAACCCTCGTCGCCTTCTTAGTTTTACCAACCCTACAAAACCCTCGAATCAAACTTGTACATGGGATAATATCAGGTATATCTCCATGAGAAACCATATTCTCAAGAAACACTAATCCTTCCTCTAATTCTCCATTTCTTACTAATCTACGAAGATGATTATTACTTTGAAAATCTTCATAACTATTCTTCGAATACATGGAATTCGAATGACCATTATCACTCAAATGAGTGTTACTTGGTGTTGGTAACTTCCCATTAGAACCATACATTGCTAAAACAGGGTTAGGGTTTCTTCTGTACTTTCTAGAAGGGTAATTAGATTTTCTCACATCACAATCAGAAGATAAAACACAAAAACAAGCATTATTAAACCCTAGAGAGCTAACCCTGAAGGTATCTTTATGGACACAGTTGTTAACTGATGAAAAGCCTACATAAGTTTGTTCTATAGGTAAAACTGAGTCCATAGTTTTCCTTTTTTCTATACTGAAACAGAATTAAACACTTTGTTGTACTAAATTTTCTTAATTGCTGAGGAGAAACAAAATGAACTACAGGGGAGATGGAGGAAAAGAGGGATATCTAAGAAAATGAATAAATGAAACCAAAATAGTCAATGGTTATAGAGAGTATAAGAGAGAGAGCTTACTCTGTAATGGTGAGGAGAGTTATGGAAGAATGGGCAGCCATGGAGGCTCTGTTTCTATGAGGAAGTGAGAGAGAAAGGGTTTAGAGAGGGGTTGCCTCCGTTTCTTATCCAATGCTGTGTGTTGCCCAAATTTCATGAAGGGGCTAGGGATGCTGGATGCCAGTGAATGCATCGGATCGGGTTATTATTTTTTTAAAAATGGGCTGATCTAAATGGGGTAGAAATGGGGCGATCTATAGAGAGTGTTTGTTCCCAACCTAGTTTCTGATTTTTTTTGCTGAAACCTGTTTTGAGGCATACTCATTTTCTTTGGGACATACTCATTCATTATATTATACCATTTAGGATGGATTTATAAGGGGTGTCTAAAGGTAGTGCAATTACCTATATATCCTTAAACAGTTTAAATTACTAGAGTGTCCTTATCCTCAAAAATCTAAAATCAAAAATCAAAATAAACTTTAAACTCAAACATCTTAGACTCTAATTCAAGCAAGAAATTGATCAAGCAAAGCAAACACGAATCGAAGTTAGCAATGTTGGAGTGCGAAATCCAAATCTCAATTGCTCTTAGATGTATTTTAGAATGTATGTGTAACAAACCCATCTTGTTTTTGATTGATTTTATTTTGTTTGATCGATAGAATATGATTTCAAAGATGAAATTAGGTTTTCAGAAGATCAGTTCGGCTGATCTTGGAGTATCAATTTTGAGCCGAACCTAGTGTATGATTTAGAGAAACACTATGTTCGGCGAATGCGACTTTGCTAGATTTTGTTCGAATCAGCCGAACCAAAATTCGTCAGTTACAGAGTGAAGTTCGGCTGATAACTTTTCAGCCGAACCTCAGTTTTTTGAAAATATACCTAGGTTCGGCTGAAAAGTTATCAGCCGAACTGTTCATCTGGTCAGTAGATCTGGGTTTTAAAAATTCAATTTTTGACAGATTCAACTTATAAAAAGAAATTAAACCTCGTATAGACACTTATGATTTAAATCACACATTTTGATCACTTCTAATCACTAAAATCTCAAAATTCAAAACCCAAGTTTTTTTTTCACTTCTTCTTCTTACCCTCAAAATTCCAACTCTCTCACATAAATTTGATTTATCTACTAATTCACCACTAATAATTTAATTTTTAATCAATCCTTAAAATTCATAGCTAATCAAATCTAATCATAATCATTAACACCAATTATGTAAGGGTAGTTATGCCATTATCAAAAAGGGTGGATAAGGGGTGATGCTGTTTTTTATTTAGTGGCCCTATTTTGGCATTATTTAGTATGCCTCAAAAAAATTCAGTATGCCTCAAAATAGGTTTCGTTTTGCTTGTAGAAATTAGAAGTTAGAGGATGTTATTTCTTACTTCTCAAGGCCTATTCCTATTAGGGGTGAGCATATGGCCCATTATCCGCGGATTTAATCGGAACCAACCGTATTTTTACGGATTGATACACGGACCATTCGTCAATGGGTTGGATGTAGATGAAATTTTTGAAATCCAATGGAATACGGACTGAGCCCGGATGCAACCTTGAAAATCCGTTGGACATCCATATCCGTTAGATTAAGAACATTTATATAATTTTTTAGAATATACGTAGATAATTTAGGAATTCTTAAAGTGTTTACTTGGAATGTTGTCCATGACACTTTTATATTTGTATATATATATATATATATATATATATATATATATAATGTGTAGGTTTTATAAGAAGTCATCTATATTCGTTTTATTTCTTCATTATAAATTTTAACCAAATCAAATCCATTGGATTATCCATACCCAATCCGCTCATCCGTGCATCCATTGGATGCAAATCCGTTGGATGTTGGATTGGATGCGGATGCCGAATTTAAAATCCGTAATAGATTGGATTGGATGTTGATGAGGTAAAATCCGGCCTATACCGGCCCATGCTCACCCCTAATCCTATGCGCATGGGTAAAAAAACTTGTTTGACATACCAGGTAACATGGCAAACGAGTTGTGTCACTATGGGAAAACCACTAAGCGACAGAGTTTCTAGTGAACGAAATTCATTAAATCGATGGTGATAATGTGAATATAGATGGCGTAGTAGATTGCATCGCTCAATTTTCATTTTATCGCTCGTTTGATACTATATCGCTCAACGGCTGTTTCCCCCCTTTTTTTCTATATATACGCCCACATATTTCTTCAAATCACTCACACCTACTTCTACGTATATTTTACCAATTTCTGTATTTGTATCCGCAATTTTAAATTTCATAATCATCAATGGCGAGATCCAATGAAGAGAGGAATGTTATTATGAATCGGTTTAGATTACAACAAGAAATGCATCAGAAGAGGTTGCAAGAACTTGACGACATGAAGCTGAAGATAATAAACTAATCGTCACTTTGATGCTCGTACATTTAGGCCAAATACCTAGAGTTCCAGAGCCAAAAGAAGTATTCTCAAGAAGATATACGTATCGAGGGAGGGAATTCTACCACCAGAAGATAATGCACGATTATTTTCTTCCCAATTGTGTGTACTCTGATTAAAATTTTCAAGATCGATTCTACATGCTTTGGCATCTAGGGAAAAATATTATTGAAGATATTTGTCGAGTAGAACCACAATTTAATTATCAGTTTGATGCACTGAATATTAGAGGTTATAGTCCTGAACAAAAGTTACTTCGGGTTTAGGGATTCTAGGTTATGGCAGACCAGCGGATGCGAATGATGAGTACCTTCGTATAGGTAAAAAAAACTTCATTCACTTACATTTCATTGTTTTGTGAAGTAACGATTTATCATTTTGGTCCAACATATTTACGAAAACCAACCGAGAAAGATGTTAGACAAATATTGAGGTAGAATCAGGAATGGGGATTCCCAGGAATGCTAGGTAGTCTTGATTGTATGCATTGGTAAAGGAAAGGATGCCCTGTTTATTGGACTGGTCAATATAAGGGTCATTATCCAAATCCAACCGTTATCCTTGAAGTTGTTGCTTCTTATGATTGTTGGGTATGACACGCTTTTTTTTGGTCTTCTTATGATTTAACCACAAAGAGGCGTGCCTGCAAGAAATTATGCTCAAATGACTGGTTACATTCAAAACCAGAATTTGTATGACAATTTAAGAGAAGATTAAAGAGTGAATCTTTGGGCAGAGTATGGAAGAGCGGGTGGACGTAATTATTACGTTATGTATTTTAGTTTAATTATTAAGTTATGTATTTTGGTTTAATTATTAAGTTATGTATTTTATAGTCCTGAGATTAAGTTGATTAGTTTAAGTTAATGAGCGAAACTTGTTTAAGTAGATTGCAACAACATTTCAAATTAATCAACTTTTCATTTCAAACTAATATTAAGTAGAATGAAATAACAACATATCAAATAAAAATACAACACTTCAAATTAGAACTTAAATTAATAAGTCAATTATTAAGAGGTTCTACTACATAGAACTCATCCTCATCAGCATCACCACCAAGTTGGTTGTTATTAAATCCATCCCGTTGTTCAATCCGTGCTTGAATCCTGTCAAATTAGATTTGCCACAAATGTTTTTGCTGGGGGTTCATAATTGAAGTGTCAGCTTGAAGAATATTATGCTTGTCATAGTCATTCACAAATTTTCTTTAGATAGGCTACTTTTCTTACTCTCACTATTTTGAAATTTCCTATCAACTGCTCTTTGCTTCTCGTCGGTCTTCTAATGTTCCATAAACTCCGCCATGTTAAATCCATCGGAACTTACTTCTTCATGAACTAATTTTCTAACCAGTCTTGCATTATTTCTCCATAGAAGTTTTCTCTTACCATCATCATTACCGAGAACTAAGTTGACATTTGGGTTTTTTGGGGTATCGGGTGAAGAATTTTATGGATCTGCTAAAAATGGTGAAGAATTTGGTGTTGATGGAGAAGAATTGTATAGTGAGGTACTTGTTGATTAGAAGAAGATTGAGAGATTGAAAAATTCTAAAGAGATTTCACAATTCTGGTGTGAGTTGAAATGAGTTTGAAATTGGGTATTAATAGGAGGGGGGGATTGTAGCCGTTGGATGAGGAACTGATGAGCGATGATCAGACCAACTAGCGACATCATGACTATCGCTGGCCCTGGAATGACCAACAAACATTATTTTTACCATCGCTAACCATTTAGCGATGGACACTCTATCGCTCGCTGGAAAATCTGTCACGTATGCCTAAATATTATATTTGACATATAGACAGATATGTACGGCACTTTGGCATACCTATAATGGGTGCTAAAGTGGCAAAACCAGCTTTTTGACATATGCATAGGAATAAGCCTAAGTATCCTGTTTGGATACCACTTAAAAAATGTCGTAGTTTGTTCGCTTCTGGAAATAAAAATGTTAGAATGTAGTTTGGGTATAAAATTTGAGAGTAACTTCTAGAATCTAGGTAAAAAAAATTAATCTTATCTAAAGAAATGTTTTTACTTCTGGAGAAGTTGAAGTGCTTAACTTATGTGTATCCAATAACTATCAATGCATCTCTATATCAGTGGTAAGTGGGAACTAAAACAAGATATTCGGGAATCCATTTCTCTTACACGCTTTGAGTGTTAATTTGACACGTTGAACACTTGAGTGTTAATTTGACATGTTGACTTTGATCTATTAAGTAGTAACAGATGATCCCACAACATATAGATTAGAAAAGACGTGAATGTTAGGTGTTGCATAAGCTTCAACTTTAAAAATTATTGCAACAATATAAATCAGAAAACAAACCAGAAATGACATGAAAGAATCACCATAGTAGAGAAAGTTTCCATTAACACGAAGAAATATGTCAGAAGATAAGTACAGTCCAGTAATAACGGAAAAAAAACCAATGGATGAAATAAAAATAACAAAAAAGAAGTAATCCTTGCTCAGAAGTTTTTGTGAAAGCATAGATGTTCTAAAGAGAGCTTATACCCTTGAGGTTGCATCCTGTTGTCTCGCCTATATGGGTCAAGATCCATACTCAGCAAGGATCTAATCCCTCGGGGTTACGACATAAACCACAGCATATCCAACCCTGACGCACAACTATTGCATGTCAAAAGCATCACACCCACCATGACACTGTACAAACTACAATCATAATGTCTACCACTATACTACCCCATTATGAGCATCACCAAGTGACAATACTACAACATATTATTAGAGAAAGGCTCTAAACCATGTTATGAAATAATAAAGTAAAGTTTAACAAGCTACAAATCTGGCAAACACCACCATCCAAGCATATAGGTACAATAATTCCCATGAAGGTAATCTTTGGCGCATGTATTATGATGAGATCAAATTTGATGCTTGTAGGTACAGAAAACCTACTCGCCACGTGGTCGAACGAGATGGCACGAAATGGACGAGTAAATCTCATCAAAAGATCTTTTAACCATCTTCGAGGATAAATGTCAGTGATAAGTCAAATCAAACTGTCAGAGCTACTTTTATGAAAATTGGATCTGCGAAGTACGAAAATTCTCTCGTGAAAATAGATCTGCGAAATAAATAGCAAAGAAGAGTGCCTCGAAACAATCAGTAAACGAGATAAAGACAACTTAATGAAGAAACATTCAGCGAAGAAGAGGTTGCGAAGCGAAGTGAATGATAGTTCTTGACGAAGATGAATTATTGAACAAGAAATCAAAACAGCTGTACCGATAAGTCACCGGGGTTATCGGCGAAAGAGAGGGAAAACTTCATTGAAAATGGATCAGGGGAAGCAAAAAAGTAGAATCACGTAGATTGTGTGACTATCCACGAAGTAAAAATGAGATGTACTCCACTATTTAGTTTGCCTATAAACAGAGACCTTAGATGATTGTGAAGGAGGTTAGAAAATTTGTACCCAGAGAGGTTATGTTGAGAGAAAGTAAGTTAGGGTTCTTGTGAGTTTGTATACTTGTATTATCATCATCATCATAATCATTTTATTTCATAATAAGAAGAACTCTGATTTGAATCTCTTAAACATGTATTAGAGTTTGAGTAATTTATCCTTTGGATGTCCTGTTGAATTTCCAGCACTTACATTTTGGCGCTAGAAACAAGGGAGTTGGATTGAGAGTTTACTCTCACCTGAGATATAGAAAATAAGTTGGAGTTGTTCTTGGGTTTTGTTGTTGAAATATTTTAATAAGTTATTCATCTTTTAGCTGAACATAAAATATGGTTTCATGAGTCTTAGAAATTCATTCATGTTCGAGATCTGAAAACAACATAGTCTTTGAGTTGTCTTGAGAAATTTATTTTGATTTTCAAAGGAAAGTTCATTCTAGGGTTCATAGCAAAGTTAACTTTATTAGTTGAGATCTATAAACAATATAGTGAATTAAGAGTTGATTTGAAAGCATCAGTTGAAGTTGTCTAATGGCAAGAGGACCAAATAGAGCAAAACACATAAGAACAGCAAGAAAAAGTAAACATTTAGAAGCAAGAAGAGGATGAATGGAGGTAGGATAAACTTCAGCTACAGGAGGAAGGTGTGGTAGAATTCAGCAACAAAACGGAGATCCAAATGGAAACAAATTCCGGGAAGGATCAGTCCATACTAGCGATACATAAATTGTTGTGGGAGAAAAACAAGTTCATGAGGAAAGGGAGGAAAATGTCGATGAAGACAATATGACATTGGAGCAATTGGGGGAAACACTTCGTCAGGAGAGAGAGAGAGAGAGAGAGAGAGAGATCTGGTGGAGCAACGAACAAGACTCGCAAGACAGAACACCACTTTGATGCAGGAAAACCGTCAGCTGAACGAAGAAAGAACAACCAATGACTCACGAGCTGGAGATTCAGACTCAAGGACGAGAACAAGCTCATCATCAAGGAGGCATTTATGCTTGAGGGATGATATACACTAAGATAACGGAGACGAAGAAAGAAGAGAACGAAGAAGTAGACGTCGAAAAGACAATAACGAAGAAAGAGAGTTGAGGCGAGCACTGGAAGAAACAAGATGGGAAGATCATAGACGAATATTCGAAGAAGAAAAAAGACGCGAAGAAGAAAGAATATACGAAGAAGAAAGAAAAAATGTACCTGAGAAAGGCGGAAGAAATTTGAATCAAGTAGTTCTAAATGAATTGCGAGACATGAGGACGCTGATAAGTAATTCACGTACAGGAGGACGGGTGCAATTAGCAGAAGCGATAGAAGAGGCTGATAAATCACCATTCACTTATGAAATATTGCATGCTAGGATTCCTGCGAGATGTGTATTTCCAACCTTCGGAAGCATATCCAGCGGGACAGAAAATGCGGTGTAACACCTGAAGCAGTACATTCTCTCGTTGATGTAGCGGGGGCGAAGTGATGCAGTGATGTGCAAATGCTTTCCCGCCAGTCTGACAGGAGAGGCATTGGCTTGGTTTGATGGATTACCAGAAGGGTCCATTTCTCCGTTCAGAGATTTTCATAGGATATTCCTAACAACTTATATAAGCAACAACCTTTTGAGGCCGGGAATCTAAACCTTGTTTAACTTAAGGCGAAGACCCAACGAAAGTCTGCGCAGTTTTAATGACGAGATGGAGGACTGTTTATAGTGAACTCACAGGAAGGGTAGCTGAAAATAATTTTATTTTAGCTTTCGTGAATGCCCTAATCCCGACTGATCTCCTACATACTCAAATATTCATAATTCGAAACTCGTTGGGGATGAATGAGTTGAGGGAGTACCAAGAAGAGTATATAGCGCTAGAGGAGAATCAAAAGGAAGCTAATGAGACACAAATTCCGTCAAAAGAAGGTTCTTCGCATCTTTTTCCATGAGTGGCACATGCGGTGAAGAGTGACTCAAAGTATGAAAAAGGAGAACCTTCAAATGCAAATCAATCTAAGCTAGTGGTTGTGTCGAGTGAAGACCAATAATTGATCGATCTACAAAGAAGATATGAACAGCAAGGCAACAACTCAGGAGATCAACGAAGAAATAACCAAAATAAAAGATTCGGAGAACGAAGGCCAAATGCACTAGTATTCGAAGATGTGAAACTCCCCAGACTTAATACTACTTTAGAAAATGTATGGGAAGCGATTGTGTTAACTGAAGAAATTCCCATCCCTCCAAATATGGGGATGGAACCATGGTGGGCCCGGAGATGTGTAAATATTAAGCGCAATAAAAACGCGGGCCTACAGTAATACCGCAAGTGCACGGTCGTCAGTTGTAGCTCGTGCAAGTACGGGTCGATCCACAGAGACTGGGAGTGTTTTGGAGTTTTCTAGCTATTTGGGCTCTAAATTGCTATTGGGCTTCTAATTGTGCTTTGGGTTTAGTGGGTTTGTTTGTAATGATGAAGTGCTTTAGGCCTTGGGCCTTTGAATGATTTTGGAATGAACTGTGAACTTGGGCTCAACAGTTCAATTGTGAACTGGGCTTGGGTTTTTGAGCCTGGCAGTGAACTAGGCTTTTGAGCTTTAAACAGATTACAATGGGCTTTTGTAAAACAAGGTAATGAATGCAGTATCAAGAACAGGAGAAACAAATGAGAAGAAAGAGCAAATAGTGGCAGTGAAGCTGTGATATTTACAAAGCAATGAAGATGGTAGTGAAATAATGAGACAATGGATGATAAAACAATAAACACAAGAAAACAGATACAAATACAAAACACAAAACATGTGACAGTGGCAGTGGAGAGTGATAGTGAAGAAAAGCAAAGGAAATGGTGAAAATGGCAGTGAGGATGGCAATGGAAATGAAGCAAAGAGAAAGAACCAAGGCCTAAGCCAAGGGCAATGCAGGGGAGCAAAACTACATATACAAAACAGAGAAAAAACACAACTAGGTTATGAATCCACCTTGTGACCTAGCCAGATAGTGTAGTTCTAGGTTGAATCCCTAATGGAACTAAGTGACAGTTAAGGCCAACTTAAGATCCTAAGCATACAAAAAGGGAATAGCAAGATAATCAGCTTGCTCAACTGATGTGCTCCTAGTATTGACTGTCTTTTGACAGTACAATCAATCACAAGCACTAGTGAGCACTGATTTCTCCCATTGCTCAATCAATTCAGTGCACTAAGGCTTCTAACCTAACATTCCACTACCTAACAGTCCACTAAAGCTTCATCTGAGCCTCAGCTAATGAGAACATGAGAAAACAGATGGAACAACACATGATTAACAGGAACAACACAAAAATTGGAGAGACTGGCTAATCCAGTTCGCCCAAAACATCACATTAACAACAACATCAACAGGACAATAAAACAGGGAAAGGAATTAAACACATGAACATTGCACAGTGAATACCATGAGTGGAACATATACAGAACATCAAAGTTCTGGACACTGGCTATTCCAGCATACCCTACACAACACAACAGTCCCTTCTATTTATACCCACAGACCCAATTTGGGTTTTCCCCCAAATTACAAAATTAGGGTTCTTCCCCAAAAACATCCCTAATTTAAACAGAAATTAGGTAAATTATTTCTACCTAATTTGACAGTACAAAACAGACCCATATCTTTTCTAATGCTCTCCCTAACAGAAAATTAGGGTTCTTTAATAAATTCCCCCAAATCAGAAAATTTAGGGTTTGGTAATTCTTACCCATATTGATGTGATTTGACGAGTTTTTCTTCGACCCATTCTTCTCCTTGGTCCTCTGTTCCATTCCCATGCTTCTATTTCTTCTCTAGCCCTAGCTATTGTACCAATTTCTTTCCTAGGGTTTTCTGAGAAAGAAAAGAAAAGAAATTGGTAGGATAGATGGCTAGAATATGGGGGGAATGATTATAGTGGAGTTGGTGGTGGTGTACGGTGTGAAGGAGTGGCGTTTGGTGGTACAGCAGTGGTGGTGGCGGACATGGTGGAGTTGGCAGGAGCAGAGCTCGACTGCTCGAAGGAGGAAGATGAGAATTTGGGTAAGGTGTGTTTGGCTGAAGGGTATAGGTGTTCGATACTTGGGTGTTAGGCGGGTTTAGCAATTGTTGATGAACAGCGAGGATGAGACGTTGGATGCGAAGATGATGGATCGATCTAACGGCGAGACAGAAGGAAGCGAGGAGCGACCGTTGGATGCGGAAGTACAACGAAACTGACGGCTCAAGATGGAGTTAGGTGCTGTAGTGTTAGACAGGAGCTTCAGACTTTGATGACTGGCGATGCTGCGACCGTAAGATGCTGAGATGATCAAATCTGACGGCTATAAAGGGAAACGGGCATGGATATATGAAATGGATTTGGGTGATGGTTTTGGGCCTTGGGTATGCCAAGCCCATATCTTCTTTAAGAACAATTCTTCCTCTTCAAGCCCACTTCTAGCCTTTTGATCTTGTGCACAACATTCTTCGCGGCTTCCTTGTGTAATTCCTCCCGGCTTTTCACCGCTTTTCTGCTCTTTTCCGCTCCGCTATTCATCCAAACTTTATTTATTACCTAAAAATGCAAAATTAATTAATAAAAATATTTATTCTTGAAAACAAAGAAAATACAGAATATGGGATAAAATGTAGAATTAATGCACAAAAGATGAGTTAAATGCCAAGAAAAATATATAGAAATATTCACTTTTTAGCACTCATCAAATACCCCCAAACCTGAATTTTACTTGTCCTCAAGTAAAACAAAACTAAGGAAATCCTACCTATACCACTGTCGCTGGTCTCTCGAATGCATTTAGCGTATGCACTAAGCCTTTTAAACCACTAAGTGTCCCTAGTGGACGAGTGAAGTCTCGTGAAGGTTTGCTTAGAACGTACCTACAAAGTTCTAGGTCAAAATATAAGCTCATATTCCATCAAATGTGACATGTACAAGACAGTTTAAGCTCACAGCAAAATGGAGATGTCAATCTAGCTATCAAAGGCACAATCCTAGCACTGATAACAAAAAAAGACATGTGATAAGAGTGTAAAGTGTATCTACACATGTGTAAAGAAAGATCTGAAGTTATGACTACTAATCACCAAGAGATAGTTTCTCAGGCTAAGAACCGAGGTCGAAATCTAGCTAGCTGTCCGGACTTTACGAGAATTGTGAATGAGTAGGAGGTATTTCACAATCACTCGCGTTGTACATCAATGGCATGCACCCTTCCTGCTTATTACAATAAAACACAAAAGATGACTCTTATTTACATTGACTCCTCTCTTTTATTTTTGGAACAAGAGAGAATGGAATTGATAAATATTTGATTTTTTTTTTTTTTTTT
>NW_020622381.1:22395650-22395810 GCF_003573695.1 Papaver somniferum
AGCTATTGAGTTTGAAAGTATAGGTCACGGTTTCTGCGACTGTCCAACTGGGTCCTATGTTCTTCAGCTCGTCTTCTTCTTCACCAGCAGAGAAGATACTCTGCAACTTCTCCTGCAGCTCGCTTCACCCCCGAACTCTCGATCCTCTCTGTGACTTGAA
>NW_020622381.1:22395820-22416088 GCF_003573695.1 Papaver somniferum
CCTAATTGCTTCTAATAAAGGGATGTTAATGTTTACCTGCTTAAATATCTCTAGTATTTCGTTGAAAGTCGACTCTCTCTTTGTTGGAGATAACAACTGTGGATATGGGGCTTTGGGTACAAAATGAGACCTGTCGGGAACCACATTGGCATCACTAGAAATTTTATCGGTTTCTTCAGTTAGTGGCTCCTTCTGGGGCTCATCTTGGGAACTAGAAGGTGGATCTACAGTATGTCCACTATTAGGCGTGGATACCTTATTGTCTACCGTTTTACCACTCCTAAGGGTTATGACAGAATTCACTTGATTAAATGGTTTTACACCTACTTCATTAACTCCTCTAGGGTTGGGTATCGGTTGACTAGGGAACTTACCTTTTTCTCTTAGAGACTCATTGATCAAACTAACCTGGTATTTCAATTCAGAAATGGCCTGACTATGTTCTTGTCCTATCCTATTACTAGCTTCTATGCTTTGTGAAAGCAATTGACGCATATTTTCAGTATTTTGAATAAACGAGGTGAGAGTTTCCTCTAGACTTAAGAGTTTTTTATCAGACTGATTCTGAAACTGAGTTGATCCTGAAGTATTCTTAGTATATCCAAAACCTGGGGGAACATTAGAATTACTAAACTGACCTTGGTCCTTAGACCATGAAAGGTTCGGATGGTTTCTCCAACCAGGATTATAGGTTTCTGAATATGGGTCAAACTTCTAACGGTTATCAAACCTAGTGTTATTATAGAGAGCATTGTCTTGCTCTTTATTATTCTGGCATTCCTAAAAAGGCTCTACTCTACTACTAGTGTGACCCAATTCTAAAGCTTCTAACCTTTTTGCTATAGCAACAATTTTGGCATCTGATTCATAGCCTCCTTCTATCCTATTAACGTTTCCTCTACCTAGAAGAATTGTTCTCTTGGGTTCCCTACAATATTCCCATTGCTGGGTCTTTTCGGTGATTTCATTCAAAAATTCCATCGCCGCATCAATAGGTTGGTTTTCAAAACCACCAGTGCATAGAGACTCAACCATGGTTTTTGTCGAATAATCTAAACCCTCATAAAGGATTTGAACTAGCCTAACCTTTTCTAAACCATGATGAGGACATTGAGCTAATAAGTCATTGAACCTTTCCAAATACCTATATAACGATTCTCCCTCCTGTTGAGAAAATGTGCAGATTTGCGTCCTAATAGACGATGTTTTGTGCCTAGGGAAAAACTTGTTCAAAAAGGCAGATGTAAGTTGTTCATATGTTTCTATTGAATCGGAAGCCAAACTATATAGCCACGATTTGGCTTTATCTTTCAGGGAAAAAGGAAATAACCTAAGTTTCAAAGCATCATCATCAAGATCTCTAATCTTTAGGGTACTACAAATTTCCTCAAAATCCCTAACATGGAAGTATGGGTTTTCATTTTCTTTTCCTAAAAAGATTGGGAGCATCTGTAAGGTCCCATGCCTAAGTTCATAATTTGCTTCAGTTTCAGCTAACCTGATACAAGAAGGACGAGTAGTCCTAGTTGGGTTCAACAAAGCTTTCAAAGTTGCCATTGCTGGCACTATCGGGATATTTGGGATTCTATGCAATCACAAAACAAGGCTGACTCAACCAAATCAAACCTAATTTTCTAGCAAACAAAAAGCATGATGGTTCCACTTAGATTGTTTCTAGACCAGCTTCTATTCTTTCGAAAAGGAACTCGTTACAATCTGAGCAAACCCCTCTGGAATCAATCCGAGTCAAAGTAAGTTGAATCGAGGCGAGGGAAGCTCAGTAAAGCTTTGATACCCAAGGCCTCACCGGTTACAAGGCGGCGCAGTCACGCATTCAACTCACAGAAACCATCATGAACTTCGAAGTATGCTCAAAAGAGTAACCAATATTTTTCGAACGAATTTCCTATTAAGCTCGTTACCCTATCGGTCTCGTTCTAGTCAAAATTTTAGGCTTAGGTTCGCGTTTGGTTTCGTTTTCCTAAGGCGGGCAAGAAGAGAACGGTGATGAAATCCGAACCCTTATCTTGTATGGCCAGTCCTTTCCCTTTACTAGGAAATTAAAGCAGCCGTTTTCAAGTCCTCAGCATATATGCAAACGAAGGAATACAGTAAACCCGCTGACAGGGGATTCGCGGGTGTTTCGAAAAACTTACCTCCCATACCAGACGGGCGAAGAACCGCTGAAGTCGACTCGGGCCACGATTCCTATGTCATGTACGAACCCGAGGGGCCGAGGCGATATCTTAATCACCGTCCTTCCCTGCACAAAGTTTTTATTTAAACCAACCCTTCCGTAGGGCTTAAAAATAATATCCAGTCCAAAAATAAAGTCCAAAAAGTGTCCAAAAATAAAAAGAAAAATTACAAAACTAAAACGCTATTTACAGTTTCTAAAAATAAAACAAAATAACTATATACAAAATATTCTTCTTCACTCCTTTCGGATTCCTCTCTTCTTTCCTTCTTTGGCGGTGCTTTCCTTTTATAGTACTTTTTTCTTTCCTTGAAGCTTCACTCCAATGTTAAAAGAATCGAAAAATACCAAAGGCGTAAAAGAGAACAAAAATTCTAAAAGAAATAAAATAAATCTAAAACCTAAAACCTAATACAATTCCGCGTCAGCGGCGCCAAAAATTGATGTAGTTTTGAAAGTGGTAGTAAAGTTCGTTCAACTCGGATTGTGTAAAGGTTTGATTTAAGAACTAAGAATAAAAATACTAAAAATATATTCACAAGGTTGTCATGAATATCGAGAGGTACTGAGACTTAGGATTTCACCACTAATCACATTCAATTGGTTCATATGATGACTCATAACAATTCTAGCTCTTTTGTTGACTCTTTTCTTTGCCAAAAGTAAATTTTATAAAGCATTAGATGTAAATAACAAGCATGACGCATCAAAAGTTTCTAAAACCCAGCATGCGACATCAAACAAAATCACAACTAATCAAGAAAAATCATTAATCGATTAAAACAAGTGCAAAAGTCATAAAGAATCAATTATAGTTACCAAGTGATTGTGAAATAGGGCTTCCTCCATCGTCCTAGTGTTGGGGTTTAGCTCCTCATGTCAAAAACACGCTCAAAATAATAATCCATAGCTCAAAAAGGTGTTTTATTGAAGAAGAGGTATAAAGCAGTGTGTTTTTAACAGTTATAAATGTTACAGAACCCACTGTTACAGAGAACCCTAATAAAACTATTGCGAACTCAGAATAATTGTTGAAAAAATTGTTACAGAGCTATTGAGTTTGAAAGTATAGGTCACGGTTTCTGCGACTGTCCAACTGGGTCCTATGTTCTTCAGCTCGTCTTCTTCTTCACCAGCAGAGAAGATACTCTGCAACTTCTCCTGCAGCTCGCTTCACCCCCGAACTCTCGATCCTCTCTGTGACTTGAATCAACCTTTTTATAGCCAACAGGAACCCTAATACTCGATTTAATTCTCTCTTTTCTTCGGCATAAAGTCTCGGACTTCTCCACTTTCCAAACTCTTCTCTACGCGTTTCTGAGCTGTACAGGTCATTCCAGTTCTCTATTAGATTGATACGAATCTCAGAAAGGGTTATCTTCCCTCAAATCACCCGTAACTGCCAAATATAATCTCAACAGACCCCGAAAACTTCTTCCTCCTCTGTTTTCTTCTCGCGGCTTATCCAGCCTCAATTGGCTGAGTCCAATCAATCTACCAGCCCTGTTGTGATCCAGAAAGTCCAGCCCAACAAATATCTGCAATCGAATCTGGTCGAATCCCTTGCGAAATCCAATTCAAAACCTTCACGACTGCTGCCGTTTTTCCCGCCGAATTTCGATTCGAATTGTGAAGAAGAAGAGGTGCCCCTTATCCAGAGTAGGGGTGCCTTTAGCAGCTTCCTTGGGGTGTCCTGAGGGTGCCCCTTATCCATGCTGAGAGTCCGCATAACAAGTGTCCTCCAGGCGCTTTTAGACAACTTTTCGAGCCGATGTTTCCGAAAATATTTATTGGCCAAAAATACCTACACATACATAAAACACCATAATAAGTACAAAAATGAGAACTATCAATATATAGAATCGAGACAAATTAGACACAAAAATGTGTCTATCAATTGACATTGTCCCATTTGGAGTTATGTTCTGAAAAATCTTTGAACATCAAATAATCCAAACTGATGCTTAAAAACAAAAAATTGTCCAAACTGAAACCATTAGCAATTTATTAATCTCATGTCTAGTAATTCCTGCACCAAAGGTGATATTGATATTTAAACCAACCAAATAGATCTAGCATAACCACATTCAAGGAATAGGTGATTACTGGATTCCACGGGATGATTACACAAACTTCAATGCAATGAAGTAAACGATTGCAATGCCAAATAAGAGTATGAAGTCCGATTCACCCACCATTTATTTCTGGTGGTACTCCGTAGATGGTGGTACTCCGAAAATATGAATACTATGAAGTAAACGATTTCATCAAATGTGAATGTTTCCCCCTTTTCCTCTAAGTAGCGCCACGGCTTCGTGCTACAAAAACAACAAACAAACTTATTTGGTTACATATAAGTTGAAAAAAGTATTGTGCCGAATAAACCATAAAGATACGTACAAGTTGTAGAGGGGACAAGCTATGGTGGCTTGTGTGCGATATCCAGTGTTTGATTTTAAAAAACCCAGCTACCGCATCTAGGATGATGTTGTGCCTATCCTCGATTTGTTGAACACTTCTTCTTTTCGGGTTCCCATAATCTTGGCTAAATTTGTTATGTATCTTCGCCCAAAAGGTCTCGGCCGAGGAGCGATCTACAACTCGACTTTCGGCTGCCCATGCTTTGGTGATTTCCAAATCTTCTGCGGAGTCAAACGATGCCATTTGTTGTATGTGGAGGTAGGGAATGAGTAGGTTCCCTAATAGGATACAAGTGTAGTGCATATGGTATTGAGTTTGCAAATTTTGTTACTAGAAAACTACGACACTTGGATTCACTGATTTATTACCCCAGCCATACATATATGAAAAGATAACCCAAATTAGTGATCTCACTTACAGAAAAAGAGACATAAAGATTTTCAAGGAGGATGGGCAGGGTAATTGTAATGGAATAAAAGCAAAAAAAAAAACATCAAACATCTCAAACTTATCAGAAAAGATAATAGAGAGACTCTCCCAAAACACTATACCAGAAAGCAGAAGAAATGGTTGTGAATGAGATAAATGAACAACATATTTGAACAAAAAAGAAAAAGCCAAGGAAAACATCAAGCACGAAACTAAAAACCAACAGATAAAGATCTGCAATCAACTCTTGACTAATGAGGCTATGTTCTTAATTCATGCGGTTGTACCAGCAGACTGATACATCAAACTCCTAGCCTAGGTTCAGAATCAGCACCCCAACTAGATTATCAACCTCAACCCAAATTTCACCACCACAATTAGTCTGCAACAATTTCAATAAGGAATTGGACTTTTAACATGTCATATTCTTAAATATTTAAGGAATTCCTTGGGAATGTTGAACAATAGTTTTCATCAAATTATCCTCTATCTAGCACCAAAAGGAGATGAACGAACTATAAATTCATATGCTTGAACCAGCTAAAGATTCCGGAAGGCAAGTTATGTGCTGAATTAGCTAAGGTCTAGAAGAGAAACACAATGCAAGGTTGTCAGTAGTCACTATGTAGTTACCTTCACTATGTAATTACCTTCACTATTCAATGATTATGTGCTTAATATCTATCTGGTCGACGTTAAAAGTGTCTTCTCACTTTATAATGATGGTCTTCTATGAATCAAGAGTCATTATTTATACTCCCCGAGTCCATTATGATATGGTCTAAGGTGTCATATATGTTTCCATTACTGTAAATAAAGATCTCCTTAATTGATTAACGATGATTGTGTTCCATGACTCACTGTAAATGCCCACTGCCCACATTTAAAGGTTGCTGCTGCTAGCCTACTACTGTGGGACGTGGTCCAAAAAGAGGATGATTTGAACAAACAAAATTAGGGTTTCTGTGAGTGAAAGCTGTGGATCTTGGTTCTTTTTCTTGCAAATTACTCTGATCATACTGTGACCACATAATGCATTTTAGTCATACACAATTGAATTGATAAAGGTGCAACATAATCAATTCAAGATGAGAAACAATCGGATCAATCGTCAATGCGAAATTCAAACTATCACCAAGTTAACATCAATCAAAACTAATCAACAGAAGAAACTAAAAGAAATCACACACATCAATCAAAACAAAACAAATCAAGATCAATTTCCAAACAGATTTCAATAAAAATTATAAAATTAATATCAATCTATTCAATATTTCAAGTTGAAACAAGAAAACAAAGTAATCTCTCTTACCAGGTAGTAACTCTGATTGAGATTTATGAACCCTAAGAAACTTTTTCGCCGGTGTTTTTCACTTTCCCTTTGATTTTATTTTCAGAACGTGTTCGGTATTCCCAGTTACCTTGGGGAAACAAATCCTCGTCTAATATTTTCTATTAAGAGTAAAAACTAATAATTTATCACGAGTAATTTTTTTTGTGGCCTCCTCTAGCTTGTGGCCTCAAGCGGTGCTTGATCTGCTTATACTACAGGGCCGGCCCTGCCTGAAACCCTAGCGATAGTGATTTTAAATTAAGAAAAATCCCCAATTCATGAAATTAAACAAGTAAGTTCGAATTTAATCTGATAATAAAAACCCATCCCCCAAGTCCGCCCAAGTTATGTTCGTCGGGTTCCTCGGGTTGGCCCAAGTTTCGCCAGACATATGAAGGATGTAGATGGCAATCCTATTGCAGCAGAGGTTCAGCAAGAAGAAAATGAAGGATCAGAATACGGTGAAGATGATGAAGATGGAGGTTATGGTCCTGCAGCTTCTACCAGCACTGATAGCGACGTAGACTTCTCCTATGAAGAAGAGGGCTTTAACACCGACGATGACGATGATCATTGGTGATCATCTGAAGAGCATTGGGAAAATCTTTTGAGGAAGACTTAGGAGGATTGCATTCCTTTAAGTCTTCAGATCATCTTCGTGAAAATTCACAAAGATTTTCCTAATGCTTGTAGTTGCTGGTGCTGTTGGAACTGAAGGAGAGGTCTAGTCTTCTGTAATACATGATACATCTTCTAATGCATGGTAAGTGTTTTTTTTGGGGGTTTTTATTTCGGCACAAGGTTTGATCTTGTAAAGGTGTTGTTTTGGTGTTGACAAAGATCAAACTCGGTAGTAGTAGTGGTAGGTATTTTGCTGGTACTTGTTATGGAGGTTATGGGAATTTTGCTTATGGGACGGCATCGAAGTGGTATGTTGAAACAAAATAAGCATTATTCTCTATCCAGTCTAATTCACTTTATGGAGAGGCATATACACACCTAGTCTGAATCTACAATCTGAGATGTTCATAATCACCAAAAGATGTTCATAATCTTAAATCACCTACAGTCTGAATCTACAATCTGAGATGTTCATAAAGCATGCAATTGAGATGTTCATAATCATCAAAAGATTCTCAAATCAGGGTACAATTCACAACAACATAAAAATAAACCATGAGACATGAGCCAAACCATGCTGCAGTTCAAGATATTGCAATACACCAGCGTCACATAATGCCTGTCAACAGGTGCTGGCTCTATGAAAAACGCGTAAACCCTGGTAAACCGTGCATGATCAACAAATGGTGGTGTCTATGAATTTTGCAAAAAATCAATTATTATTGTAGTAATAAATGTAGTAGGAAAAGTTGCGTCTGAAATTCAGTAAGGAATGAGTATTTTGTTAAATAAGGAATGTAAAATTTTAATTTTAACAAGTGTACTATCTATCTCATTGACATGAATGCTGAACGTGTCAGGATATTTAGAGATATTTTTCGGGTTACGACAAGATTATAGGCGTCTAATTAGAACTGGCAATCAGTAGTCTAATCCTACAATCCTAAATGCAATATTTTTCTGCTCGGTCTCGCAAAATCCGCAAAATCCCACTTTCCATATATCACCTTGATTTTCGTTTGTTATATTCATGGTAAACATAACCCACCCACTATATTTAGATTTGCATACTAGATATGTATAGGAAAAAAAAACACACTATATTTAGCTAGATTTGGATCCTAGAAATAAGAAATTAGATACCTCGTTCGTAAGTAAAAGAAAGAAGGAGTTGAGAGGATGAGTTCTAATGAGAAATGTGTATTTCCGGCCAATGGTCTTATTAATAATGATCCGCCTCCTCCGAAGGGCTTTAGATAGGACTCAATATTTTGGCGAATGACACTATTTTAATGCTTTTGTAGAAAGTACAAGTGAATATGATCATCCAAATAATATCCAGCAAACATGTAACTCTAAGTGAATCTGCCACAAAATCACCAAAGTTACTTGCCAGATCACTAGAGGAGTCCGACCTCAACTCATGGGCTGTCTTATAATTCGTTTGTATTTGTCGTACCTACTAAAGAATCTGAGCAACAGAAAGGAACGTGTTTGTGACTGGTCCTGAAGATGGTGGGACGTGGCTTACTCCACTGCCACATGTTTGGCACTTATATATGGGGTACTGATTGTTGAGAGAAGTTGAATCAGCTGCTGGCAGTGGTAGTTAAATTGGTGAGAGGAATACAAAACGGAGATGGAGAGAAGAAGACGTTCTTTATCTACATCTACAAAGTGTTGCTTGCCGTCATCGTTTTCTCTCCACAGATGGAGTTCAAGATCTTCCCAAATTCAGAAGCTTCAGCCAGCCATTTACGATGGTGTTGGGGTTTTGACAGCAGCAGCAACGTAGCTCTTGGAGGTACCTGCGAAGTTCATGTTGGCAGTGACGAATGGCTGTGCATGGAGCTGAATTAACGGTGCAAGGGAGGAACTGATGGTTCTCTGTGTTGTTGCTACCATGGCATCGAGACTTAACCGAACAGAATGGAGAGTGGAGATGGACTCGAATTGGATGGTTCATACTGTGAGCTCTTGGTTCTCGAAATAATGGGCAGTATGTCAGGCGTGAATGGAGATGGGCTGGAGCTTCATATCAGCTAAGAAATGATGGGTTGGATCAGCTTTTTGTAATCAGGTGGAGAAGGTTCTGTAGCTGACAGGGAGTAGCAAAGGGTTTTCTGTAGCCGGAGATGGGGAAGGAGAATTGGCGGCAACCATAAGTGCAGTTTGCTGTGGCCTGAATTTGGCAAGGAGCTGAAGTTGAACGGTGAGAAGATGGAGCTGTGCTTGGTGATGGTTCGACAACAACTATTGCAGCCAGTGCCGACAACTCATGGCTGTCAATAATGGATCGTCGACAGGAACGAAGTGATTGTTTGGTTGCGATGGAAAATTGGTGTTGAAGTGATGGCTGTGATAGAGATGGAGGATTGTCTCGCTGGTGTTTGCACTGCAAGACTCGTGAGAAGATGAGATAGAAGTTGGTACTCTGCCGAGATTTTGGCTGAGTGGATTATCTTGCGAAGTTGTTGAACAGGAAAGCAAAACTATCACCGGTGCAGGGAATCGAAATGGAAGTGCAGGGAATAGAATGATATGGCCTGAGTTTGCACGTAAATGGGGATTTGGCTGAAGCGTTGGTTGCTGCGACTAGTTATGCTGGAGTCAATTGGCGTGAGCTGTTGTTGCTTCTATAGCCCTGAACAAGGAAGCAAAGGGAATGGTGACGAGATTTAGAAGGTCGGGATTTGGGAGTTCGTGGTTAGCAGGACTCTGGTACTTGCTTGGCTTTGGAAGGTGGTCTAGGAATAGTAGTTGGACCGATAGAGAATGGAAACGGGTTCTGTTGCTGAGAACAGAAGTGGGCTGGACTTTGGTGGACTGGGCTTGGCAGATATTATTAGGTTTGATTTCTCGCAGGAGTATATCTTGGGAGGAGAAACAGAAAGTGAAGGAGGCCGGCTGGAGAGCCGAGAATAGGAGAAAGGAACAGAGGTTGGCGGCGACAGACGCCGACTACAAGGGTTTGAAGTTTTGTGTTCTCCATTTTTCGTTTTGATTATTGATTGATTCTTTCTTATATGTTTATGACTTTTGAGAAAGCCATGTTTTGCTAAGATTTTTGTAACTAGGGTTTCATGGAGAAAGCTACTTCAAGCATAGATCATTATGAAAATAAATTGGAATTATTTGGTATTAGGCTATAAAATGAATCTTGAAGTCTATAATTATGTTTATCGATTTTATTAGAATATGAGTTGTTGCACACCGGCTTCGTACGATATATTATCCTTTATTCATAAATGCATATAGTTTGCAATTGTATTTGTTATTATTTGATAATTCATGCTTCGGTTAATTTCTTTGATGGGTTATGCTTAGAAGAGCCAGATACAATTTGTGAATCAATAATTTAGTTTCGTATAACTTTCTCGCTAACACAATTTGATGGTGCTTGCTTGGATTTAGTCTTTTGATGTGCCATGCTTAGGGTGTCCCAGTGATATTTTCGACTCTAATACATATAATAGGTGGTGTCGATAGAACGAAGAATAAACATATATTTGCAATCATGTTTCATTTCAGTAATTAAATAGAGATGGTAGTAGATACCATGAAACCCTGGTTACCGATCCTCTCCCATTGAATTTCTTTTATTAGTTTAGTTTAATTTTATTATTTCATTTTACATTTTTCAATTATAAAAATCTCAAAAACATCATTTCTTATTATTAGAGATATTGATTGCAGTATTTCCACCGCTCCTCGTGGGAACGACCCGTACTTGCCTTTGTCTACTAGTTGGACACCGTGCGATTGCGGTTATAACATATAGGGTTCCTCCAGAATCCTATCAATGACTTTGTGGAAAGCATTGGTGATATACTAGAAGATTTTATCGATGAAGAATGAGAATTAGTCCATAATAAGAAAATTATCCATGTTGAAAATGATCCTCCTCCTAAGGGTTTTGTTTCTTGGGATGCATTTGAGAAAAGCTATGGTGAACATTTGGATAATGATTACAATGAATAAGAACATGGGAAGCCACCAACACAAACAAATTTATGGCTGAGCACTCGGCATTGACTAAATTCAAGTTTTTTACATTATTTTTAGTATGCTAATTTTATTAATGTGTAAGCACAATTATGTAGCAGTCCTAGGCCTACTATTCAATTGTGCTTTCAATTCTGATTTTCTTTTTTTGGTAAAGTTTGTCAGATTTGGCACTGCAATTTATGAAAAATTTGGCTATTTTCTCGGATACAAGACTCAATATACAATCCCTATCATATTCATGATCCTATCACTTTAACAGCAAACCCACAACAAAATCATGGTTAACCCTAACATCCAAATCTCTACACCAAGCCCCCTTAAACACATTACTCGTTCATTCTGTTTTGTCAAAAGATTGATACTCCAACAGATTAACAATGGACAAAAATTAAACAACATATGCACTTGGAATCTAAAGAAAATATTGCATCCGTAAATATTAAACATTCGCAAAAACTATACTTCCAAGCAGCTTTACAAACAGACTAATTAAACATAAAAAAAAAGATTACACTAATAACACAAAATCTAAAAAGATATTTAACTAAACAAAAGATGATGGATCAAGATGTGATTGAATACCATTCTTGCATAGAAGAACCATGAAAACAGAGGACTAGATCAGTTATAATCCCCTTCTTCTTCACTGCTGCTGTCGACAATCGTAACCACATCTTTGTATGACCAATCATCATCGTCATCATCAACATCATCGTCTTCATCTTCATCCTCAAGCGCTGGTCCAAACCAAAATAAGTGTTCTGGATCATCTAAATCATCATCCTCATCCTGATCATCATCATCATCATCATCCTCAAAATCATACTCATCATCCTCTTCATCGTCTTCCTCTTCTTCATCGTCCTCCTCTTCTTCATCGTCAACAACATCATAATCATCAACATCTCCAAAACAAGGAACAACCTCGCAACCAAAATAACCAACAATCTCTTTGTCTCCATCAAGAAGAAAAAATCGGAAGGAAGTTACTAGAAGAGCAGTCATTTTGTCTGGTTTGATACTAAAACTTTTAGTTTTTGATACTGAAACCCTAGTTTAGAGAGAGAGACTTGGAAACGAAAAAGCGGTACTGTCCAGTCTCCCTTCCTTGCTCGTGCTTTATACCGTGACACACATTTTCACTTTACCTATAGCTTAGCCACGTGCAAACTTGTCTAGTGAACAAGTATGCGGCTTTGGAAAATAAATAAAAAGTAATATAAAAAAAAAATTGGATGGAAAATTAAAATCAAGGAATTTATCTGTGTGGAGATGCTCCCCGTAAATTTAGATTTGGACGATAAATACTTGCTAAGAATCATGACATCGAAATATAAATTGGTTTACAAGCTCGTCCAAGAGTGGCATCGGTAAAAATGGAAAATTACCATTAAGCAATTTGTCTTGGTGGAAATACTCTCCGAAAACTTAGATTTGGATGAAAAATTCTTGCTAATATCATGACATGGAAATAAATAAAAATTGGTTTAGAAGCTCGTCCAAGAGTGACATCGGTAAAAATGGAAAATTACCATCAATCAATTTATCTTGGTGGAGATACTCCGCGTAAACTTAGATTTGGACGATAATACTTGCTAAGATCGTGATATCGAAATATAAATTGGCTTACAAGCTCGTGTAAGAGTGACATCGGTAAAAATGGAAAATTACCATTAAGCAATTTGTCTCGGTGAAAATACTCCCCGGAAACTTAGATTTGAACGAAAAATTCTTGCTAAGATTGTGACATCGAAATAAATAATAATTGGTTTAGAAGCTCCTCCAAGAGTGACATCGAGTCTTGTCGACGAAGCCAATCATAGTCGTTCGTGAATTCATAATGCTAACCAATCAAATAAACTAGTTTCACCAGATAACCTAACATCCCCAAACATCCTTGCTAATATTATCGGCTGATCGGTCCGATACAACCAATAATGCGATATCATCGGATATTCATATGTATCGCTGATATATCATGTTTCGTCCAGTTATCGCTGATAACTGTCATAAAATTAAAAATTGGTTTAGAAGCATATTCCCGACGAGTGACATCGGTAAAATTTGAAAATTACCATCAATCAATTTATCTTGGTGGAGGTATTCCCCGTAAACTTAGATTTGGACGATAAATACTTGCTAAGATCGTGACATCGAAATATAAATTGGTTTACAAGCTCGTCCATGAGTGACATCGGTAAAAAATGGAAAATTACCATCAATCAATTTATCTTGGTGGAAATACTCTCGGAAACTTATATTTGGATGAACTATACTCTCTAAGATCGTGACATCGAAATAAAATTTGGTTTAGCTGAATAAGCCATGTCCAAGAGTGACATTGGTAAAAAACTTGGATATCGAGTCTTGTCGATGAAGACAATCATAGTCGTTCGTGAATTCATAATTCCGACCAATCAAATAAACTAGTTTCACCTGATAACCTAACATAACCAAACATCCTTGCCAATATTATCAGCAGATCGGTCTGATACGACCAATAATGCGATATTATCGGATATTCATATATATGTATCGCTGATATTTCATCTTTCGTCCAGATTAAAGGCACAGACATGATAAAATCCTATATTACCGATCAGTATTTTAAAAAATAAATATTGATCTCGGTTCTTTTAATAGATATTTAATTGTAAGAGCTAGCTAGAATTGCTTCTAAGATTATGAATTGGGATTTTAATCAAAAAAAAAATTGCACCAAAAAAGCATTTATGATCTTCCAAGGCACTAGTTAGTACTATATTAATAATTTATTATTTTACTTCTAAGAATATGTGAATTGTGAATAAAATAGTGTAACGCAGTTGACTCAGTAGTAAGGAATAGATATTACTCTATCCAAAAGGAATTAGCTAGTACTCCAACAATAACTTAAGTACTCCAGTTTGCAGTGGTGTTTTTTGATCTTTGATCTTTTCTACTTTAACAATCTGTGTAGAATATTCTAGTGGGACCCTGTCCTAAATACCAGCCCCATCACTAAATACTAGGAGTATATATATGGAACATTCCTATGATTGATTTTTGGCTTTGAGGGGTACATTCATATGGTAGTTGTACTTTGGGACTTCTTGTTATGTGTGACTGAAAGAGAAGTATTATAACAAGAGCCTGTATTATGTGACCTTATAGAGTTTATTCTCTCCTTCAAAAGCAGTGTTCTGTCAATCACAACGCTACTGCTCTTGTCAATCATCATTACTCAGTTTCTCATTTTTGTCAATCATCACAATGATTCCCTTATTTTTTGTGCGCATGCAAAAGAAGAAGATGTAGGTAGCCATAATGAGTATCTTGTGCGGTTGGGTACATGCAAAAGGAAAGATAGATCTCTTCAGTACTCCTCTTCTTCTGATTTTTTGTGCGCATGCAAAAGAAGAAGATCTAGGTAGCCATAATGAGTATCTTGTGCGGCCTTGTTGGGTACATGCAAAAGAAAAGATAGATGTCTTTGGTACTCCTCTTCTTCAGTTTTTCCAAATAATATAGAGAAGATTATTTTTTGTTTCTAAAATGTATGTCACATTGGGTTGGCTTGACCCAAATTTGGCATTGGTGGAAAGATCCCTTGTGGTCCAGTCTTTCCATAAATTAATGCTATATTTCTTCCATTTTGGTTGTGCCTAAATTAAAATTAAAAATCTGATAACGGTCATAAGGGATTATGTTTATATAAGGTATATTATGGAAAACTGAGTTGACTCGGCGAGTTAAGATAATGAAAATTGATTGATTAACAAACAAATATCAAGCAAAGAATTTGAACACGAACATATATTAAAGAACCAATATTTTTATATTATTCATTCTAAAACTAAACGAAGCAAAATAATACCAACATCCTCAATATTAAAAAACAAAAACCACATTATTCGAAAGTTTCTTTGATAACATGCTCAACTAAAACCATCGCATCTGGTACTCGTGTTGCAGCGTTAGCAGGCTGTGCTGGAACTTCAAATACCTTTTCTTCTAGAGGTGTCTCCCTGGGTATTTCTGGTGTGCCAGACACAGTTTCACCAACAAGCTCATTCGAAGGAATGGGAGCATGGACACTATCCATTTCAACAGAAGCAGAAGCAGGAAGAGTAAGATTGTCAACATGAGCTTTAACTTCAGCTAACAGGGGCATGCCAGGAACCTTACACATGCCATCAATAGTTATGGTGATCCTTAGCTTTCTAGGGACAACCATTACTATCCTTGGAATTATTTTAATGCTCTCGGTATTGTTCTTATTGGAACTCATTTTCTTCGTCTAATATATCAATCTATCTTTTATGCTAGTGTGGTTTGTACGACCTCTTTAATTAATAGTATATATATATATATATATATATATATATGTATTAGAAAAACCCTAATTTTTTAGGTTAGGAGCATTATCTCCAATTACGTAATTTAGTTGTATTCCGCATATCACTCTCAAATAAACAAAATATAACAGTTTCCATATTGATAAATATATTCTCATATACGCGTACAACACCACATTGATTTTAGTATATAGTATGATTTATCTAAATACGTAAAAATAACACGAAAAAATTGCGTAAACACAACCATGTTGATTGAGTACATATATGCTTTATCTTACAGTAGATTATAATCATGTACTTTTCGCTAATGTGCATGCCTTGGCTAAACTCTTGCCAAATATGTAGATATCTGAAGTATCTCTCTCCATGATTCGCCATGCCTAATCTTCTCTGAACAAATTTCTATTTTTTATGTAATTCCCTCGGTAATTCACACCTACTCAAATCCATGCACAAAAATTCCGTCCAGCTAAGCGCTATAACCATGCCCCAATTATCTTTTGGCTTTCGTATATTGGTCAACACCATAAATTACAGATATATATGATTGGCAATATCAATATATATTGGGATCATTTTTTTCTTCAAAAGATTAATATACTATGGTCACATCCCTAATTTCTTGTCTTCAAAAGATTAATATACGATGGTCATAACCCTAATTTTTAAATTTGCAATGGACACATAAATAGAATGTTGATAAACTAGAATAAATCTCACACAAACACGTGAAAATATCCGTTTCTTGTTTGGATCATGGATTTTTAAATAAGGCATGTTGATTAAGGATGCGACCATTGGCCAAACGGTGTAACGGTTCGCACCCCTTCGTATTACGCTTCACATTAACCGAATATATTTTGAAACACCAAAAGACGTGAAAATTCCAACAGGTGTGTTGTGTGGGGACACATATTGCATCCATTGGATGTCTATATAAGCATTCAACAAAAACAAAATCCTAAATACTTCTACATTAAAAAAAAATACTTCACCAGTAATAGTAATGGAAATGTTGTCGGATTTAACTCCCGAGATACTATACCTCCTCCCAAGTACAAAAGGTATTTTGGCAAGCAAATGTGTATGCAAAGAGTGGAATTCTGTCCTTGCAGACAAAAGAATTGGACTCCTTTTCGGTTTCACTCAAAAAGTGACAGAAGAAAAAGTTACGCAACTCTTCTACAGAGAACAAATTGAGGAGGAAGATTACTACACGATGATGGGAGATTTCTATCAGATGTTATTTGGAAACAATGGTACCTGGAGTATTATCCGATCCTATGATGAAAACATGTCACACCCAATCGTTGGATCTTGTAATGGTCTGGTATTTTTTTATAGTTTCACACCACGTCATACAAGATCCTATCTATATTATGAATCCAACAACGAGTGAGCACCTCCATCTGCCACAAATATGTGATCCAACACCAACGCCACAAATTAGTTGGGATCCACGATTCGTCGTAGGGGGGTTCGGCTATGGTCAACATAACGGTGAATACAAAGTAGTTCGAATTCAAGTGGACGGTAAAGTGGACGTACACACTCTAGGCGACAACAGGGGATGGAGGAACATCGGATATTTTCCTTTTAATTTTTGGGATTCAGGTGTGTACGCACATGGTTGTATTTTTTGGATAAATCATTATTTTTATGACAATATTCAGATAATATATTTCAATTTGGACAATGAGACATTCCAGTCACATTCGCCACCCCAGCATCATATTTATGAGAATGGTGGTTTCAGTACTTCAAAACTTGGAATGGTCCTGT
The DNA here is from genome assembly GCF_003573695.1 of Papaver somniferum. Classification (NCBI taxonomy): domain Eukaryota; kingdom Viridiplantae; phylum Streptophyta; class Magnoliopsida; order Ranunculales; family Papaveraceae; genus Papaver; species Papaver somniferum. The sequence continues at coordinate 22,412,952 of NW_020622381.1, forward strand.
CTGGAGTTCGCCTTTTATTTTACAACATTCACGATATTTATGATCTCCGGATTGATTTTTGGGCACCCATTTCGGATAATGATATTCATGCACGGGCACCCGGTGTAGAATGGAATTGGGAACTTAAGAGGACCATTGTCTTGGAAGAGCCTTCGAATCTATGGTATCCGCCTTATAAGCTTATAGCCTTGGGAAAGAACAACGACGTCCTATTGCAAAACAACCGCTGTTTAGCGCGTTATAATGAACTCACCAGAACTTTCATAGAAATTGCGGAGATAAGGTGGGCAAAGGTTAGAGTTATTCCTCACATGAGGAGCGCCGTCTCCTTGAGGAATTTTGGAGGACAATTGGAAACATGTACTGACGATGACCATGCCACAAACATATTCCGAGTGTAGTGTTTTTGTTTTTGTTTTGATTAGAGTAATGTAGTTTGGTGTTCAATATATATATACTATATATTTTTAAAAGTACTATTTCTTATCTTTGATTTTTTTTTTCGTATCTTGTTTGGACTAAAAGTTGTTTTTGAAATCCGAAGAATCATAGTTGGTCTTATTTTGGGTAATAATGGTTGGTATTTTATTTAATGGAGTTAATGCTTTTAAACATATTCCCGACTAATTTAGAGGGGGATTTTCTTTTATGGTGGTCAATTTGGTATATAGGGAGGCATTTCTGTATTCCAGTTGTATTTATGGTTATAAATTTTGCGAATCTATATGGATACTTTTATGTGTTCATTATTGTAGAAAATCTGATATCAAAGACTTGATGAAAGGAACACAGAACTAAAACTCAAACAAACTTCTCTTGATTGATGTATTTCGACTCATGGATTGGTGTATTTCGACTCATGGCTCAACAGCCTATTTATATGAGTAACAAACTTGACTCTCAAGAAAAATAACTTTCCAAACATAATCCAACTCTAACAAAGAAACTTCTAGACAATTCTCACGTAAATAAACTCTTAAAACCAGTAATACTTGCAACCCAAATAAACTTCTATAAACCGTACCATGTCAACAAGAGTTTTTGATCCATTCACTTCATGTCAACTGTACCAGTTGACTCAACCATATTGGTTTATTCTTCATGTCAACTGTACCAGTTGACTCAACCATATTGGTTTATTCTTCATAGTATCTTGGTTTATTCTTCAACAATTATAATAAAATCCGAGAGGGGAAAAGAAAAATGTAAAAAGAAGTGAGAATTTGAGATGCAAATGGTATAAGTGATTGATAGACAAATCAATGATGATATTCTTGAAAATGCACACGCATGAAACAAATTTTGTGACTAATCGAGATTCTTTTTGTAGACGAATTATTGATTTGAAACTGGTGTTTGACAACAAAACACAAAACCAGAACATAAATGGGAAAAAAGAGAGATACATAAATTATGGTATCATTAGCCCATATTTGTAGTGATAAATTCACGTTTGTATTTTATGGATAGTTCCTGTTTTATATTATCAATCAATCCCGTTGTAAATATTAAGATGTTGTCGTGACGGGTATTCTAATTCTATGAGGTCAGGATTAGTGAATTGGTGTCTTTTCATACCTACTTCATGACGTAATGGTTATCCTTTAGATTTTATTTCCTTTTAAATAAAAATTCAATTATAGGTTTAGCTATAACCGCTTATAAGATAAAACGGGAAAATATGCTTTACTTGCCTGCTCATTAAGGACGCGAACTTTCAAAAATAAAACATGCAAATATGCGTTACTTGTCTGCTCATTAAAGACGCGACCTTTCAAATAATGCCTGCTCATCAAGGACGCAACCATTCGCCAACAGGTGTATTGGATGTCTATATAAGCATTACTCGTATCTGCTTGTAGCAGTCTACAATATTAAGAAAATCTTAAATGCTTTAAAAAAATTTTTTTTTGATAATCTTTCATCAGTATAATAGTGATGGATATGTTGTCGGAATTAACTACCGAGATACTACAACACCTCCAAACTGCAGAAAGCATTTTAGCAAGCAAATGTGTTTCCAAAGAGTGGAATACTATCCTCGGGGACAAAATAATTGGACTCCTTTTTGGTGTCACACCAAGAATAGGGAAAGAAGTTACTCAACTCTTTTATAGAGAGGAAGATTTCATCCCGATCGTAACAGCCAACAATCACGACGCCCCGAATGATGGAACCCATGAAGATTTGACTAAGTTGCACCCAATAGTTGGATCTTGCAATGGTCTGGTCTGTTTTTATGTTTCACACCACGGCATACAAGATCATGTATATGTTATGAATCCAGAAACTGGTGAGCACTTACATCTGCCACAACTATGCATCCCAATTATTGCACGAGATCAAGTACTTTCTTGGTATCCTGTAATTGAGGGTTTCAGATACTGTTAACGTACCGATGAGTACAAGGTAGTTCGTATTCACATGGATGGTAAAGTTCAAATACACACTCTAGGAGACAAGAAATGATGGAGGAACATAGCATGGGATATTCCTTATATTTTTCGGAGTTCAGGTGTGTACGCACATGGTTGTATTTTTTGGAAGGATTGTTGTCAGTGGGATAGTGGCATAGTTTCTTTCAATTCGGACACTGAGACATTTCATCAACATTCGCGACCCCGCATCATATTCCTAGGAGTGAATTCCCATCAGTTGGGATGGTTATGTTCGGAGTTCGCCTTTTATTTTACTACATCCATGAGTCCTGCTGTGATGAGGGGATTAATCAGCCCCGGATAGATTTCTGGGCACCCATTTCCAAAAACAATATTCATACATGGGCACCTGCGGGGAATGGAATTGGAATCATAAGATAAGCATTTTCTTGGAAAAGGATGAGGATGAAGGGTGGCTGGCCTTTTACCCGATAGCTTTTGGAAAAAACAAGGACCTCCTATTGTGGCAGAATGGGCGTTTATTGCGTTACAATGCACTCATCAGAACTTGGAAGGAAATTTGGGGGACACAACTGTGGGAAACAAGCAAGGTTGCAATTATTCCTCATATGAGGAGCGCTGTCTCGTTGAAGAATTTTGGTGGACAATCGGAAACATGTACTCATGATGTCCATGCCACTAACACATTCCTTGGGTTATCTATGTAGCTTTTTTTTCTTGTAGTTGTGTTGTTTTTTT
>NW_020622381.1:22416353-22418283 GCF_003573695.1 Papaver somniferum
TTTGTATTTGGATTTGGATATTTTTCCTATGTACAATTTATTCCTTGGGTATGTAGCTTTTTTTTCTCTTGTAGTTGTGTGTTTTTTTTGTTTTTTTTTTGGTGTTTGGATTATTTTCTATGTTGAAATGTACAATTTAGTTTGGGTCATTGTTTAACTAGACAACCTTTGATTTTTTTCCTTTTTTTGCGTTACACCTATGGTCCAGCCGTCTGGGCCACCCCAACTCACCTAGGTAATTAGTCGAAAAGTAGAAAAATTATTTGGGTATTTCCTAAGAGATCAGGATTTATTTTAGTTTGTTATGTTCGGAATGTATATATTAGATTAAAAAGGAAATTAGATAAACATGAAAATATTCATTCCATATCTCATTATACTGCTACAATATCTCATTTTTTAGTAATATGGAAATTGAAATATCCGGTGTAAATACCAAAGAATCGTGATTTAAGATAATGATGGAAAACCTAAAAAATTAGAGTTTTCAAATTACACCAAGCATAGAAAAAACTAACATAGAGTATTAAGAGGGATTATTGAAATGAAATTGACGAGAGGATCCAAAAACGTCCTAGACTGACGCGACCATTCGCCAACAGGTATATTGGATGTCTATATATATATAATCTTTATACTCGTATTTGCTTGTAGCATTCAAAATAAGAAAATCCTAAAAGCTTGTAATTTTTTTTATTTTTTTTTGAAAATCTTTCATCAGTATAATAGTGATGGATATGTTGCCGGAATTAACTACCGAGATACTTCAGCGCATCCAAACTACAGAAATCGTTTTAGCAAGCAAATGTGTATGCAAAGAATGGAAAACTATCCTTGGAGACAAAAGAATTGGATTCCATTTTGGTGTCACACCAAGAATGGGGAAAGATAAAGTTACCCAACTCTTTTATAGAGAGGAAAATTTCAGCCCGATCGTAACAGCCAACAATCATGATGCCCCGAATGATGGAACCCATAATGATTAGACTATGTTGCACCCAACAGTTGGATCTTGCAATGGTCTGGTTTGTTTTTATGTTTCACACCACGGCATACAAGATCCTGTATATATTATGAATCCAGAAACTGGTGACCACCTCCATCTGCCACAACTATGCATCCCAATTGCAACGGATCAAGTACTTTCGTGGTATCCACGATACAACGTAATTGGGGGTTTCAGATACTGTCAACGTACCAATGAGTACAAGGTAGTTCGAATTCACATGGATGGTAAAGTCCAAATACACACTTTAGGAGATAAGAGGGGATGAAGGAACATAGCATGGGAGATTCCTTATACTTTTCGGAGTTCAGGTGTGTGCGCACACGGTTGTATTTTTTGGATAGATTGTTGTCAGCAAGATATTGGCATAATATCTTTCAATTTGGACACCGAGACGTTCCATCAACATTTTCCACCCCCGCATCATATTCCTGGGAGTGAATTTTGGCTAAATACTTACCCGTCACTTGGGATGGTCATGTTCGGAGTTCGCATTTTATTTTACTACATCAATGAGGGAATTGATCGGCCCCAGATATATTTTTGGGCTCCCATTTCCAAAGAAAATATTCATACATGGGTACCTGGCGGGGAATGAAATTGGAATTATGAGATAAGCATTTTCTTAAAGAGGATGAATGGCCGACTCATAACCCGATAACCTTTATAAATAACAAGGAACTCTTGTTTTGGCAGAGTAGGTGTTTATTGCGTTGCAATACACTCACCAGAACTTGGACGGAAATTTGGGGGGAACTACTGTGGGAAAGAAGGGTTGCAATTATTCCTCACATGAGGAGCGCTGTCTCGTTGAAGAATTTTGGTGGACAATCGGAAACGTGTACTCATGATGTCCATGCCACTAACACATTCCTAGGCTTATCTATGTAGCTTTTTTTTTCTTGCAGTTGTGTTTTTTTTTTT
>NW_020622381.1:23737448-23743648 GCF_003573695.1 Papaver somniferum
ACAGTCTAGTTTTTCCTGGTATGAATAGTTAATCTATCAGAAGTTTGAGGGAATCACAGACTAGGTTTTTGGGTCATGTTTTGATGTGAATCTTGTAAATGGGTTTGATTGTAATGGAACTACTTAGGAATTAAGGTCTTTTTGTAAATATGGTGGTTTGACTAGTATTTGTAAATCTGGTTAATGGAATTGCAATTACGGTTTTTTTTTGTGTTGATTTGAATATTGTGGGTTACATTTGGTATGCTGGAGATGTCTTTGTGATTTCTAATGGAAGGAACAATGGTATGTTAAACTGTGGTATGTTGAAATGTATTATATGATTTATGAATTTACTAAAGCATTATCTGAATTCTATCCAGAACTAGAATCCTGGTACAAGGTAAGGTACTAATCCTAATTCTAGACGCTTTTCAACTAAAGTGCAGAAACTGCTTCTCAAAACATACTACAGTCTTGATTCACTAATGGTAACAATATCCTACACCCAAACACTATAACTGACTCTAAGTTTATTAACAAAAGGTATAACAAGCAGTAGATCATCTGTCAAAGCCGTAATAACTTGACTCAACGAGTTAATCTAGAATGTATTCTGACCACTGAATTGTGTTGACTCAACGAGTTAATTACAAATGACTGATTAACAAACATATATCAAGCAAAGAATTTAAAGAACCAATATTTTTATAAAACTAAACCAAGCAAAATAATACCAACATCCTCAATATTTAAAAAAATAATTAATCAAAATAAACAATTTCTAAACACAAAAACCACATTATTCAAAAGTTTCTTTGATTATCTGCTCAACTAAAATCATCGCATTTGGATCTGGTACTCGTGTTGCAGCATTAGCATGATGTGCTGGAACTTCAAGTACCTTTTGCTCTAGAGGTATCTCCCTGGGTATTTCTGGTGCGCCAGACACAGTTTCACCAACAGGCTCATTCGAAGGAATGGGAGCACGGATACCATCCATTTCAACAGAAGCAGAAGCAGGAGCAGGAAGAGTAAGATTGTCAATGTGATCTTGAACTTCAGCTAACAGGGGCATGCCAGGAACCTTACACACGCCATGAATAGTTATAGTGATCCTTAGCTTTGTAGGTACATCCATTACTATCCTTGGAGTTGTTTCAATCTTCTTATTGGAACTCATTTCTTCCTCTAATATATCAATCTATCTTTTATGCTAGTGTGGTATATATATATATATATATATATTGAAAACCCTAATTTTTTCTAGGTTAGGAGCATTATCTCCAATTACCTAATTTAGTTGTATTCCGCATATCACCTCAAATAAACAAAATATAACAGTTTCCATATTGATAAATATATTCTCATATACGCGTACAACACCACATTGATTTTAGTATATAGTATGATTTATCTAAATACGGAAAAATAGCACGAAAAAATTGCGTAAACACAACCATGTTGATTGAGTACATATATGCTTTATCTTACAGTAGATCATAATCATGTACTCTTCGCTAATGTGCATGCCTTGGCTAAACTCTTGCCAAATCTGTAGGTATCTGAAGTATCTCTCTCCATGATTCGCCATGCCTAATCTTCTCTGAACAAATTTCTATTTTTGGTGTGATTCCCTCGGTAATTCACACCTACTCAAAGCCATGCGCAACAATTCCGTCCAACCAAGCGCTATAACCATGCCCAAATTGTCTTTGGATTTCGTATATTGGTCAACACCATAAATTACAGCTATATATGATTGGCAATAGCAATATATATTGGGATCATTTTTTTTTTCTTCAAAAGATTAATATACTATGGTCATAACCCTAATTTCTTGTCTTCAAAAGATTAATATACTATGGTCATAACCCTAATTTTTAAATTTGCAATAGACACATAAATAGAATGTTGATAAACTTGAATAAATATCACACAAACACGTGAAAATATCCGTTTCTTGTTTGGATCATGGATTTTTAAATAAGGCATGCTGATTAAGGATGCGACCATTGGCCAAACAGTGTAACGGTTCGCACCCCTTCGCATTACGCTTCACATTAACCGAATAGATTTTGAAACACCAAAAGACGTAAAAATTCCAACAGGTGTGTTGTGTGGGGACACATATTGCATCCATTGGATGTCTATATAAGCATTCAACAAAAACGAAATCCTAAATACTTCTAAAAAAAAAATTTCACCAGTAATAGTAATGGAAATGTTGCCGGATTTAACTCCCGAGATACTACACCTCCTCCCAAGTACAGAAGGTATTTTGGAAAGCAAATGTTTATGCAAAGAGTGGAATTCTGTCCTTGCAGACAAAAGAATTGGACTCCTTTTCGGTTTCACTCAAAAAGTGACAGAAGAAAAGATTACGCAACTCTTCTACAGAGAACAAATTGAGGGGGAAGATTACTACACGATGATGGGAGATTTCTATCAGATGTTATTTGGAAACAATGGTACCTGGAATATTATCCGATCCTATGATGAAAACATGTCACACCCAATCGTTGGATCTTGTAATGGTATGGTATGTTTTTATGTTTCACACCACGGCATACAAGATCCTATCTATATTATGAATCCAACAACGGGTGAGCACCTCCATCTGCCACAAATATGCGATCCAACACCAACGCCACAAATTAGTTGGGATCCACGATTCTTCGTAGGGGGGTTCGGATATTGTCAACGTACCGGTGAATACAAAGTAGTTCGAATTCAAGTGGACGGTAAAGTGGACGTACACACTCTAAGCGACAACAGGGGATGGAGGAACATCTGATATTTTCCTTTTACTTTTTGGGATTCAGGTGTGTACGCACATGGTTGTATTTTTTGGATAAATCATTATTTTTATGACAATATTCAGATAGTATCTTTCAATTTGGGACATTCCAGTCACATTCGACACCCCCGCATCATATTTATGAGAATAGTGGTTTCAGTACTCCAAAACTTGGAATGGTCTTGTCTGGAGTTCGCCTTTTATTTTAAAACATTCACGATATTTATGATCTACGGATTGATTTTTGGGCACCCATTTCGGATAATGATATTTATGCACGGGCACCCGATATAGAATGGAATTGGGAACTTAAGAGGAGCATTGTCTTGGAAGAGCCTTCGAATCCATGGTGGCCTCCTTATAAGCTTATAGCCTTGGGAAAGAACAACGATGTGCTATTGCAAAACAACCGCTGTTTAGCGCGTTATAATGAACTCACCAGAACTTTGACAGAAATTGTGGAGATAAGGTGCGCAAATGTTAGAGTTATTCCTCACATGAGGATCTCCGTCTCGTTGAGGAATTTTGGAGGACAATCGAAAACATGTACTGACGATGACCATGCCATAAACATATTCCGAGTGTAGTGTTTTTGTTTTTGTTTTGATTAGAGTAATGTAGTTTGGTGTTCAATATATATATACTATATATTTTGAAAAGTATTATTTCTCATCTTTGATTTTTTTTCGTACCTTGTTTGGACTAAAAGTTGTTTTTGAAATCTGAAGAATCAGAGTTGGTCTTATTTTGGGTAATAATGGTTGGTATTTTATTTAATGGAGTTAATGCTTTTAAACATATTCCCGACTAATTTAGAGGGGGATTTTCTTTTATGGTGGTCAATTTGGTATATAGGGAGACATTTCTGTATTCCAGTTGTATTTATGGTTATAAATTTTGCGAATCTATAGGGAGACTTTTATGTGTTCATTATTGTAGAAAATATGATATCAAAGACTTGATGAAAGGAACACAGAACTAAAACTCAAACAAACTTCTCTTGATTGATGTATTTCGACTCATGGATTGACGTATTTCGACTCATGGCTCAACAACCTATTTATATGAGTAACAAACTTGACTCTCAAGAAAAATAACTTTCCAAACATAATCAAACTCTAACAAAGAAACTTCTAGACAATTATCACGTAAATAAACTCTTAAAACCAGTAATACTTGCAACCCAAATAAGCTTCTATAAACCGTACCATGTCAACAAGAGTTGTTGATCCATTCACTTCATGTCAACTGTACCAGTTGACTCAACCATATTGGTTTATTCTTCATGTCAACTGTACCAGTTGACTCAACCATATTGGTTTATTCTTCATAGTATCTTGGTTTATTCTTCAACAATTATAATAAAATCCGAGAGGGGAAAAGAAAAATGTAAAAAGAAGTGAGAATTTGAGATGCAAATGGTATAAGTGATTGATAGACAAATCAATGATGATATTCTTGAAAATGCACACGAATGAAAAAGATTTTATGACTAATCGGGATTCTTTTTGTAGACGAATTATTGATTTGAAACTGGTGTTTGACACCAAAACACAAAACCAGAACATAAATGAAAGAGAGATACATAGATTATGGTACCATAAGCCCATATTTGTAGTGATAAATTCACGTTTTACATTTTATGGATAGTTTTTGTTTTATATTATCAACCAATGTCGTTGTAAATATTAAGATGTTGTCGTGACGAGTATTCTAATTCCAGGAGGTCAGCATTAGTGAATTGGTGTCTTTTCATACCTACTTCATGACGTAATGGTTATCCTTTAGATTTTGTTTCCTTTTAAATAAAAATTCAATTATAGGTTTAAGCTATAATCGCTTATAAGATAAAACGGGCAAATATGCTTTACTTGCCTGCTCATTAAGGACGCCACCTTTCAAATATAAAACATGCAAATATGCGTTACTTTTCTGCTCATTAAAGACGCGACCTTTCAAATAATGCCTGCTTATCAAGGACACAACCATTCTCCAACAGGTGTATTGGATGTCTATATAAGCATTACGCGTATCTGCTTGTAGCATTCTACAATATAAAGAAAATCTTAAATGCTTAAAAAAAAAAATTTTTTTGATAATCTTTCATCAGTATAATAGTGATGGATATATTTCCGGAATTAACTACCGAGATACTACAACACCTCCAAACTGCAGAAAGCATTTTAGCAAGCAAATTTGTTTCCAAAGAGTGGAATACTATCCTCGGGGACAAAAGAATTGGACTCCTTTTTGGTGTCACACCAAGAATAAGGAAAGAAGTTACTCAACTCTTTTATAGAGAGGAAGATTTCATCCCGATCGTAACAGCCAACAATCACGACGTCCCGAATGATGGAACCCATGAAGATTTGACTAAGTTGCACCCAATAGTTGGATCTTGCAATGGTATGGTCTGTTTTTATGTTTCACACCACGACATACAAGATCCTGTATATGTTATGAATCTAGAAACTGGTGAGCACCTACATCTGCCACAACTATGCATCCCTATTATTGCACGAGATCAAGTACTTTCTTGGTATCCTGTAATTGGGGGTTTCAGATACTGTCAATGTACCGTTGAGTACAAGATAGTTCGAATTCACATGGATGGTAAAGTTCAAATACACACTCTAGGAGACAAGAATGGATGGAGGAACATAGCATGGGAGATTCCTTATATTTTTCGGAGTTCAGGTGTGTACGCACATGGTTGTATTTTTTGGAAGGATTGTTGTCAGTGGGATAGTGGCATAGTTTCTTTCAATTTGGACACTGATACATTTCATCAACATTCGCGACCCCCGCATCATATCTCTAGGAGTGAATTCCCATCAGTTGGGATGGTTATGTTCGGAGTTCGCCTTTTATTTTACTACATCCATGAGGCCTGCTGTGATGAGGGGATTAATCAGCCCCGGATAGATTTCTGGGCACCCATTTCCAAAAAAAAATATTCATACATGGGCACCTGGTGGGGAATGGATTTGGAATCATAAGATAAGAATTTTCTTGGAAAAGGATGAGGATGAAGGGTGGCCGACCTATTACCCGATATCTTTTGGAAAAAACAAGGACCTCCCATTGTGGCAGAATGGGCGTTTATTGCGTTACAATACACTCACCAGAACTTGGACGGAAGTTTGGGGGACACAACTGTGGGAAACAAGCAAGGTTGCAATTATTCCTCATATGAGAAGCGCTGTCTCGTTGAAGAATTTTGGTGGACAATCGGAAACATGTACTCATGATGTCCATGCCACTAACACATTCCTTGGGTTATCTATGTAGCTTTTTTTTTTCTTGTAGTTGTGTTGGTTTTTGTTTTTTTGTATTTTTGTATTTGGATTTGGATTTTTTTCCTATGTACAATTTATTCCTTGAGTATGTAGCTTTTTTTTTCTCTTGTAGTTGTGTGTTT